>NC_087174.1:21288107-21330607 GCF_035594125.1 Scylla paramamosain | reverse complement strand
TATCCCAGAGAGAGAGAGAGAGAGAGAGAGAGAGAGAGAGAGAGAGAGAGAGAGAGAGAGAGAGAGAGAGAGAGAGAGAGAGAGAGAGAGAGAGAGAGAGAGAATCCACCAGACCATAACTCGCAAAAAATCAAAACTCACAAAAGCTCCATAAACAAATAGATAAATAAATAAATGAATAAACAAATAAACAATGTATAGAACTGAAACATGACACCCATCACTCTTGCATCCCAGCTCATCTGTCTCTTCTGGAGGAATGGCTGCTAAATTGACGGTGACGGGACGGGACAGCGCAGCGACAGGACGAGGGACGAGGCGACCAGTATCCCTTTGCATAACGATGGTAGGGAAAGTAATGTCTGTATTCTGAAACCATTCTCCGCCGCACCTCCACTACTTTCAAAAGGCTCTAGTTGAAGTTACACTGGATTTTAAGTGTTTTTTTTTCGGTTCTAGTGATAGATTAATAATATTTCTACCTTATTAACAGGAGAAACATTACTATTATTATTATTTTTTTTTTTTTTACGTTTTTCTAGTGGTAGATCAATAATATTTTTGCTTTATCAACGGAAGAACACTATTGAGAACCCGGCTAGTCATCTCTGTGGGCTTTGAATATAGTGGTGAGAGAGCAAAGTGTTTCAGCATACAGCCCTCAAGGACAAGAGTACTGGAAGACCTGACGGAGACAAAGAGAAGACCACTGCGTAACCAAACGTAACCTAATGTGTAATCTAACTTCATCTAACCTAACCTAACTTTACCTAACTTAACGAAACCCTTTTTAATCTAACCTAACCTAACTTGACTTAACCTAACCTAAACAACACAAATCTGGTCTAACCTAACCCAACTTAAAGAAACCTAATTAACCTGACAACCTAACCAATCCTGATATAATCTTACTGAATTTAACCTAACATAACCTAATCTAACCTAACATAACCCCACCTAATGTGTCTTCACCAAACCTAACCTAACGTGAAAGAGTGAATTGAAACTTTTAACAAACTACAAAAAAAAAAAAAAGCATAGATTTCCAGCAATATTCTACACTACTTTCATTTAACAGAAAAAAAAAACCGTATCTTTTCTCTCACGGGAATTCGAACAAGACCATTCACTTCCATGTAAGTAAAAAAGAAAAAAAGAAAAAAAGTGAAGAAAAAGAAATAACTTCCCGGACATGCACTCGAGATGGACTCACAATAAAAAAATGCAGTAAAGTTTCGTGGCAAAGTTTGATTCTAAAAGTGTTCCCTTATGCTTCATTTTAACCTGTCTTTCACTATCCTGAGACTGTCTTTATTCTTTTGCAGAGAGAGAGAGAGAGAGAGAGAGAGAGAGAGAGAGAGAGAGAGAGAGAGAGAGAGAGAGAGAGAGAGAGAGAGAGAGAGAGAGAGAGAGAGAGAGAGAGAGAGAGAGAGAGAGAGAGAGAGAGAGAGAGAGAGAGAAATTATTATAACATACAGTCCAAATAAAAAAAAGACAATTATTTTTCATTACCATTAGAAAATTTCACAGTTTCACAGACGTAGCACAGACAGACAGACAGACAGACAGACAGACAGAGACATGGAGAAAGCTAAAAAAGACAGAGAAAAGAAGAGAAGGACATTAAATATAGCGAGGAAAAGAGGTGCAAACAAGGAAGGAAGGAGCGAAGGAGCCAGACAGCAAACAAGAGGAAGGAAGGAGGAGGTGTGAGGAAGAGGAGGACACTCATAAATGACATCGGCGGAGTCTCCTGTCAGGAAGACGTGTGCAGGGAAAGCCAGAGCAAATAGGTCTGTGGTGGTGGTGGCGGTGGTGGTGGTGATGGTGAGGAGGAGGAGGAGGAGGAGGAGGAGGAGGAGGAGGAGGAGGAGGAGGAGGAGGAGGAGGAGGAGGAGGAGAAGAAGGAGAGGAGAGGAGAGGAGAGAAAAAGAGAAAGAGAGAAAAAGAGAAAGAGAAGGAAAAGAAAGAGATGAAGATGATAAAGAAGAACAAGAGAGAGAGAGAGAGAGAGAGAGAGAGAGAGAGAGAGAGAGAGAGAGAGAGAGAGAGAGAGAGAGAGAGAGAGAGAGAGAGAGAGAGAGAGAGATAAAAGAAAACTATAAAAATAACTCAAATAACACCATGACCACCTTATTTTGACAACAATAGGATAACCACCACCAGCGCCACCATCACCACCACCACCACCACCACCACCACCGCGAAAGTATGTTGCGTTGAAAATAGCATGAGATTGTTTCTTCATCGACCTCACTGGAGAAGAGACGCGGCGTAAGGTGGTGCCGGGAGCAGGGAGAGAGGGAGTGGTGGAAAGGAGGAGGGAGAGAGGACAGGATAGAAAGGCGGAAGGAGAGAGAAAGAGAAAGAGATGATGGAAAGGAGGGGGAATATGGAAGAAAGAAGAAGGATGGATGGAGAGAGAGAGAGAGAGAGAGAGAGAGAGAGAGAGAGAGAGAGAGAGAGAGAGAGAGAGAGAGAGAGAGAGAGAGAGAGAGAGAGAGAGAGAGAGAGAAAGAGAGACAGAGAGAGAATGCAAAGAAGAAGGAGGAGAGGATGGAAAGAGAGAGAGAGAGAGAGAGAGAGAGAGAGAGAGAGAGAGAGAGAGAGAGAGAGAGAGAGAGAGAGAGAGAGAGAGAGAGAGAGAGAGAGAGAGAGAGAGAGAGAGAGAGATGAAAAGGATGGAAAGGAGGAAGAGGTGGGAAGAAAGAGGAAATTATGCGGAATGGATGAAAAAGAAGGAAGAATGAATGGATAGATGAAATGGACGGAAATGAGGGAGAGGAGGTAAAGGGAAGGGAGGGAGAACATGCCAGGGCGGTAAAGAGGGGCGCTACTGTTCCGCACACTCGCCTCGCTAACTTAAGCGTTTTTTTGGGTAAAGTCACTGTTTTAAGTAACGCGTATTTTGTACCAGCGCCCAAAATAGCAATAAAAGACTACAACCATAACTATTACTACTACTACTACTACTACTACTACTACTACCACAACAACAACCCCTCCTTTTCCTACCCCACTGTCACTGTTACAATAACCATCACCTCTACTGTTTGTCAATTGATATAAGGAGCCATTGGTATTGAGGTCACGGCGGTCTGTGCTATTTCCTCCTCCAGCCAGGGCGGGCCTCAGTAAATTGGTGCCCCTTGCCGTCCTGGGCCTCCACTCAACTGGCCCCTAAGAGTCAGGTGGGGCTTATAGAATTTCCAGAAGAGATAAGTTAGGTTGGCTGGTTTTCGAGTTTTTGTTTGTCTTCGTCTGTCTTTCTCGTCTCTCTTCCTTCGTCATGCGGTTTGTTTTTCTTCGTCTGGGTGTCTGTTGGGCTTGTGTCTGAGGGGGTGGTGTTAGTTTAATGTTTGTGTGTGTGTTCGTTTGTTGTGTTTCATTGATGGGTCACACGGTTGATCTGTTTGATGATGTGTATTATTGTTGGTTGATTTGCCTGGCTCTCTCTCTCTCTCTCTCTCTCTCTGCTTGTTCTCTTTATTTTTTTCTCTCTATCTCTCGTTTTTCAGGCCTATATTTTATTATCTCTTTCCTGTGTCTGTCTGTACATCAGTCACACATCCCTCCGACTGCCTGTCCCTCTGTCTATCTGCCTATCAAATATTGCCCCTCCCATCTGTCTCTGTTATGCATCCCTGTCTGTCTTTTTGTCTATTTATGCATCAAATATTCCCCTTCTATATTGTCTGACTGTTTCTCTATGTTAATATATGTTATATATTCCCCTTCCTTATGTGTGTCTATCTGTCACACCCCCCAGCTTCCGTCTGTCTTTGTTATGCATTCCCTTTCTGTCTCTGTTTATTAATCAATCACATATTTTCTTCCTACCTTCCATCCTCTGTCTCTATGTTTACTTATCTGCTATATATTCCCCTTTTCTTGTGTCAGTCTGTCTATCTGTCAGACACACACCCTTCCTGTCTCTATCTGTCACATATTGTTCTCCTACCTTCCGCCTTCCGTCTCTCTGCTATATATTCCCCCTTCTTGTGTGTCTATCTATCTGTCACACACTCCCCCCGTCTCTCCCCAGCCATTAGTGATGTGGGTCGACCCTTCCAGGACTCCACCTTTCCCACCTGCCCTCCTCGCCCAGCTGACCCGCGCCACATAAAGCCTCCTAACCACCTGCCTGAGACGCACGTGGTCACTACAGAAAATAACCCTTGATGACTGAATAACCTTATTACTGACACCGCCTCTGCCAGGAAGGTGTGGCCTGGTGTGGGTGTTGCTGGTACTGGTGTATTGGTGGTGGTGACAAGTACTGCTGTGTTTACTGATGTTACTGCTACTGCTGCTGCTACTAGTACTACTACTACTACTACTACTACTACTACTACTACTACTACCACCAAAACTAACTATAATAATAATAATAATAATAATAATAATAATAATAATAATAATAATAATAATAATAATATAACTACAATCACTGTTACTACTGTTCCTCCTCCTCCTCCTCCTACTACTACTACTGCTATAACAATCACCACCACCACCACCACCGCCACCACCACCACACCAGCCACCAGTGAACACAATTAAGACATAAATCGGTGTTACATGAGAGTTAACCTTTAAACGTAATTTTGGCTTTATTTTTAGGAGCCAAAACCTGGTGCCCTCTTTTTTCCTTAAGGGGAAGGAGAAGTAAGGAGGGATAGAGAAGAAGGAGGAGGAGGAGGAAGAGGAGGAGGAGGAGGAGGAGGAGGAGAGAGAGGAGGAGTGTGAGGAGGCATTGTTAGTCGCGTTATCGATCTGGTAGGGAACGCTTCCGGGGTGTAGGAGAGGATGGGTTCAGTTTAAGGGTCTCATGATGCTCCAGAACAAAGGAAACTGCGGGAGACTGAAGAGTTTTATGTAATGCTTTGTGTATCTCTCTCTCTCTCTCTCTCTCTCTCTTGATTATGTCACAATGATCTTACATCGATCTGTGCCTGTTTCTCTCTCTCTCTCTCTCTCTCTCTCTCTCTCTCTCTCTCTCTCTCTCTCTCTCTCTCTCTCTCTCTCTCTCTCTCTCTCTCTCTCTCTCTCTCTCTCTCTGCTTTCTCTGCCTGTCTGTCTGCCTGTGTGTCTGATTGTGTCTGGTCTTCTTAATAGCCTCTAATCTCTCTCTCTCTCTCTCTCTCTCTCTCTCTCTCTCTCTCTCTCTCTCTCTCTCTCTCTCTCTCTCTCTCTCTCTCTCTCTCTCTCTCTCTCTCTCTCTCTCTCTCTCTCTCTCTCTCTCTCAAATATTTATCGCTGCTGTAAAGGATTCCCTCTGGGTACGAAGTGAACAATTCTTACCCAGTTTTTATTATTAAGAGGAAAAAACACCTACTCCATCACCCACACACCCACCCACCCACACACACACACACACACACACACACACACACACACACATACAAACGTAGCTTCATTTCTGTATGATTGCCAGGCAGGGCTTCCTCTATTACTACTAATGTGTGTGTGTGTGTGTGTGTGTGTGTGTGTGTGTGTGTGTGTGTGTGTGTGTGTGTGTGTGTGTGTGTGTGTGTGTGTGTGTGTACGTGACGCAGGTGTGTTTACATTGACCATTTTTAGTCTCGTCACCAAATTCCCAGACAGCAGGAGTTTGGTGTTTTATTTCCACGGAAGACTTCATGGCGCCAACTGTGTGTGTGTGTGTGTGTGTGTGTGTGTGTGTGTGTGTGTGTGTGTGTGTGTGTGTGTGTGTGTGTGTAGGATCATGTGCTTTATGGTCAAATCGTTTAGACTGATTTGTGTTTTATTGCAAATCTCAGTTTATATGTTTGTTGCTTTTTTTTGTCTTTTCTCCTTTCTTTCTTTTCGTATATTTGTCTGTCTGTCTCATCGTCTATCTGTTCATTTATCTGTCTTCTGTCTGTCCACACATCTTTCCCTCAGTTTTTCTGTCTATACATTTTTTCACCGTCTTTTCTCCTGTCTGTTTATTTGTATATTTGTCTGTTTACTTATCTCTCTAATCTTTCTTTTTACTTTCCTATCTTTCTCTCTATATATATTTAATTTAATCTGGCTGCATGCATACTTTTTTTTATCTTCCTTTCTCTTGTTTGTCTATTTATATATTTGTCTGTTTCTTTATCCGTCTCAACAGTTATTGATTATTTTGTGTGTGTGTGTGTGTGTGTCTCTGTCTATCTAAACACATATTTCGCAGTCTGTCTCCTTACATATGTTACTTTAGTCTTTCAGTCTGTTTCCCTTCCTTCTTTATTATTTGTCTGTCCGTTTCTCTGTGTGTCCGTCTGTTTGCTTCCCTGTTCTCCATACTGACTGCCTTTCAGTTCGTCTTTCTATCTAACTCTTTATTCTACATCTAGTTATTTGTTTGTTTGTGTATGCTATCCTTCTCTGTGTGGTCTGCCTTCCTGTCTACCTGTCTGTCTTGTCTGTTTGTTTGTTTATTTGTTTATTTGTCTATATGTCTGTCTGTTTTATCCTGTCTGCTTGTCTCTCTATCCGCCTACGTGTCTGTCTGTTTGTCTGTCTTCCTGTCTCCTTCCCTGTCTGTTTGCCTGTCTGTCTGTGTCAATGCCTTCCTGTTTGTCTACGTGCCTGCCTTCCTGTCTGTTTGTTTGTCTACCTGTCTGCCTTCCTACCTGTGTGTCTGTCTACCTGTCTCCCTGTTTGTCTGTATGTTCATCTGTTTGTTTATCTGGTTGTTTGTTTGTGTATCTACTAGTCTATTTGTCTGTCTATCTGATTTATTTGTCTGTTTGTTTATATAACTGTCCGTATGTCTGTATATCAGACTGATAATTTGCCTGTCTACCTGGCTATATACCTGTTTGTCTGTCTGTCTACATGGCAATCTAATTTTCTGTCTGTCTGTCTGTCTGGTTGGCTGGCTGGCTGGCTGGCTGCCTGAAGGTGAGAGCAGAAGGGAAGGCACGCGTGCAAAGAAGTTCAGTGCATCACTTCTGGGACGTCTGCTTGAGTCTTGCAACATTCATGAGAGAGAGAGAGAGAGAGAGAGAGAGAGAGAGAGAGAGAGAGAGAGAGAGAGAGAGAGAGAGAGAGAGAGAGAGAGAGAGAGAGAGAGAGAGAGGGTGGGGAAAACGTTTTATAGACTTGAAAATTCGGAAGAAAAATAGTTAGAAAAGGTAAAAAAAAAAAAAACGTGAAAACACAAAATAAAAGTCGGGATCATCTAAGAGGGAAGAGAAAGAAAGAAAACAAAAACAAAGGAAAAACAACAGCCACAAGGAACAAGCTGAACATGGAAAGCAGAAAACACTGAAAAGAAAAAAAAAGTGAAACCGGACCAGGGAAGCCGGATGCAGAGAGAAGATAAAAAAGAAATATTTGGAGGATATGAAGACATAAAAAAGAAATACCAGGTGATAGTAAAATAGTGAAAAAAGAAAGCATGAAGAACCAAATCCAAGAAGCACTACAAAAATTAAGAATTATCACTATTATTATCAGAAAAAAAATATACCAACTTACAATAAAAAGGAAAAGAAAAAAACATGAGGAAACGAATCCAAGGAACACAGAAGGAAACATAGGAAACCTTACTGTTACAAAAAAAGTGACAATAAAAAGAGAAAAAAACATGAAACAAATATAAGGAACAGAGGAAAAAATAGAATCAGTACTAATATCAAAGCATCACACACGTAAACATAAAACAAAGAAAATACGAGAAATAAAGAAAAAAAATCAAAGAAAATACGAGAAATAAAGAAAAAAATCATGAGAACAAAGAACATGGAAACTTTAGATAACACAAAAGAAGAAAGACTGGATTAAAAATAAAAAAAAAAAAAATTGACAGAGAAATAAATTGGCAATTAGACTTACATAAATACAAAGGAAAAGAACATTGGGTTAAACTGCACAAGGAAAGAGAGAGAGAGAGAGAGAGAGAGAGAGAGAGAGAGAGAGAGAGAGAGAGAGAGAGAGAGAGAGAGAGAGAGAGAGAGAGAGAGAGAGAGAGAGAGAGAAATTTCCATGCAAACACGTTCGGAATTTCACAAGTATTTCACAAGCATTTCACATTCTATGCCTGGCTTCACTGCACGCCACCTCAAAAAACACAGCGATCCCTTTAAACACCTTGAAAATACAACGAGACTGCGATGGAGTGGAAGAAACGCACGATGAAGGCAAGATACACAGCACAGTGGCGGCAGTGGAGGAAAGGAAGACGGGAGAAGGAATGGAGTGAGTGAGAGAGAACGAGGCACAGGAGAGACAAAATAAAGAAAATAATGGTAAAAGGGAAAGAGAGAGAGAGAGAGAGAGAGAGAGAGAGAGAGAGAGAGAGAGAGAGAGAGAGAGAGAGAGAGAGAGAGAGAAAGAGACAATGGAGGATAAAATGGAAAGAAAAACAGAAGGAATGAAGGAGAGGAGGGAGAGGAGAGGGAGTGAAAAGTAGAAGGGAGGTTAAATGGAATGGAGGATAGGAAGGAGAGGGAATGAGAGGAATAAAGGGAGAAAGGGAGGGGAAGGAAAGAGTAATACGTGGAAAAAGGTCATTTATCGAGTCAGCAGCGAGAACTGGCGATGGCATTTTTGAACTTGTGTGTGTGTGTGTGTGTGTGTGTGTGTGTGTGTGTGTGTGTGTGTGTGTGTGTGTGTGTGTGAAATATTTGTATGATTATTCTTTACATACGTTGTTTTTTTCCTTCCTTCTTTTTTTTATTCTATTTTTCTTTCTATTTTTTTTCTGTTTCTTTTCTTTTACTTTTGACTGCACCATCTGCCATTCCTTCCATTTTCTGTACCATTCCATTCCGAGCCCGTAGATACACGAGTCAGTGAACGAAACAAAGAAAACGAGAGCGGACCAGAAGCTGCCCCCTCCCACGCGTCCAAGAATACCTAAGTAACCCGACACATCACGAGCTCCAGGCGCAAGACAGCTGAGACGACCTCGATGACAAACCACCAAGTGTCGTGCTAGCTCCACCATTCACCTCGACGCAGGCAATTAAGTCCCATCACAGGCTCACGTGCAGCAAAACAGGCAATGTTTGTATAGCTGAAGAGCAATGAAATGCGAGATAAACGTCAGGTCTAGTGTTTGTAAGTCTGATGAATGTTGCGTCGCGTTCTGGCTACAGTGAGGGAAGAATGTCTGTCTGGCTTTGTCTCTGGTAATACCACCAGTTTAAATTCACTGCAAAGGATTTTTCTACGTAGTGGCCAAAAGGAGTAAGGTCACTCTAGCTTGCAACGTGTTATTCCTGCAAAGCGACCTGTCTTTATAAGCTATGGTTAATTCTAATACACAAATACAAGAAATATAGGAGAATTTTGAAATGTTCTGTATCTTTTTCCTTAGTGTGTTTCTAGAATTAGTAAAGACGTGTATTACAAAAAAAAAAAAAATTCTCTCTCTCTCTCTCTCTCTCTCTCTCTCTCTTGGCAAGTTGTCAATTTACCTGGAGTGGAAAGAATAAAGACAATTTTCTTCTTCAAGTCTTCACGTCAGTTTTGCAGTGGTGGTGTCTGCCATTTTTACAGTTGTGGTGTCTATTTTGCAGTGGTGATGTCAGGTTTGCAGTGGTGGTGTCTGCCATTTTTACATTTGTGGTGTTAATTTTGCAGTGGTGTCAGTTTTGCAATGGTGATGTCAGTTTTGCAATGGTCATATCAGTTTTACATTAGTTGAGTCAATTTTGCAGTGGTGATGTCAGTTTCGCAGTCGTCATATCCGTTTTACATTAGCTGAGTCAATTTTGCAGTGTAGTGGCAGTTTGATAGTGTCATCTTTGCATTACCAGAGCCCGGTCAGTTTTGAGAAGGAGCGTCAGTCAGCAATGGTAGACAGCATCAGTTTTAGTCACAGTATCGAGTCAGCCTTGAGTATAATAAACACCCACGTCTGGCGACCCCGCTGGCACCAACGTTATGGCAAAAAAGGCAAGGCAAGGCAAGGAGAGCCAAGGAAAACTACACTTGAATGAGCAACCAGGTCCTTTCAAATATGTGAGCGTGTGTCTGACAAGAGCTGGGACTTCATTAAGATAAACAACCAGATACGCCGTGGGTCTAGACAAGTGCTGGGCGACGCATCAGTCCACCCATCCACCAGGCCTCCTAGGTGATGGACTTGGGGGCTGCATGAATGAATGGGCGGGGTGGAGAGCGTTGTCTTGTTGTGTTGTGTTGGGATTGGTTTGGTTGGGGTAGGGTGGGTAGGGTTGGGTTAGTGTGTGTGTGTGTTGTAATACTGCTAATAGGGAATCCATCTACCTATTTATCTATTTATATTTATGTGTGTATTTCATGGTCTTGTAAATAGTAAATCAATATATTTTATCTTTGTGTGTGTGTGTGTGTGTGTGTGTGTGTGTGTGTGTGTGTGTGTGTGTGTGTGTGTGTGTATGTGTGAAAGCACGAGAGCGCAAATAACACATAAATCAACAAACCTTCGACATATCAGTTACGTAACACAAGACATGACTCAAAATTAAACCCCCATACCACACAAATTTCCCTCTTGGAACCTAAACCCCACCAGACACTCACCAAACTCCCCCATCACCTCAAGTACACCTCAGATAAACCACGACACTAAAAGGACGCAAAATCGATCACGAACCACCGCTTTCACCACACCCTGCATAACCAAACCAAACACTACGATAACGCAACGTAGAACTGAGAGAAAAAAAAGCCACACCGTTCGATTGAGAGGAGTGAGGCGCATCCAATACAGATGAGCAAAAAAAAAGTAGTAATAAGGATCAGAGTATTGGTACCAGGAGGCCAGTGCTCAGAGCTATTACGAGGCTGGTGATGAAACCCAAGGGCGGACAATCTATCGACCGTGGCCTCTTGTGAACAATGTATCTTGGGCGCACGTAACTGCCTGGATAGTTAGGGGATAATGTGCTCTCTTAGCGGTGCCCGGGGAGGGAAAGTCGAAGGGACGTTGCTGAGGAAACTATGTGTATCGCGGTGTTCCAGTGACTGGAGCACTTCACCTCCATGGGGGGAAGTACAATGGAAGAAATCAAGGTGAAAAGGGATTAGGAGTAGAGAAGGGTGGACAGGAAGTAGGATGAACTTTAAAATGGCCTGACAGAAAGTTGGTAATAACGTTCCAAAGAAAGTTGGGTCCTGGGAAGTGATTTAACAGGCCGCGATTGCAGCCTCAAGATCGTCCTTTTCCGCCTCGCGCCGCACCACAGACGTGTGCGTAACGAGGCTCCTCGTGTTCCCTCCGATACATAAAGAACCCAACACGTGTCCCGGGAACAGACGCCTGCACATGTGCCGCCCACCGCGCCTCATAAACTAATGCCACTGATTTTTTTTTTCTGTTAGACATTTCGAAGATAAATCAGTCATGAAGTTTTTTCACGTATTGTTTCATTAACTGATGAGTTCCACTGGTGTTGTTTGGTCCACGGTAAAAAATAGAAAAAAAAAAAAGAAAGGAAAACCGTGCAGGTTGTGACACACGAGAGGCAAGGCGCCACCCGCGGTCCACTCAACTCACGTCAAGTGCTCACTGCACAAGTCTCGTAAAGTTTATTAGCTGTGATATTACAGCACACTGAACGACCCACCGCCGCGGACGAGGCACTCGCTCCACTCACTCCGCTCGCTTGCTCACTCACTCAGCCTGCCTCCCGCCCACCCGCCAAAAACAGCACTGGCGCCGCCCTTGCCGGGACCGTGACCCGCGTCGCTGCCGCTGGGGGGATGGGCGACGTGGCAGTTCGATGTCAACAAAGCGTGGTCGAGGGTGTGTCCTAAGCGGCGGGCCGGACGACACCTGGCGGCCAACTGAGGGAGGGGGAGGGGCGGTGCGCCAGGCCGCGGCAGTACGGTGGGCGGGGCTCGATACTCCCCCTCCTCGATCACTCCTACTCGGCAAACCACAACCACAGCTTGTTTACACAGCCCACCATCAGTCACACGGGGCCTCTTCACTCCTGACGCTACACAGGAAGCAGGTGCCCTCGACCATCGATCCCCGCCACTAAAGGTCAGGCGGGGCGCTGCGTCACTCTCCAACCCGCGGCCCGATCTGACTTGGTGGTGGTGCAGATTGCCTTGCCTTGCCTCCGTGCGGGCCGCTCATCTGCGCTCCGCCCGCCGTGGGTCATACACACACACAACACACATACACACACACACACACACACACACACACACACACACACAGGCACGCATACACGTACACATACAATGAACTAATTTGAGAAAAATATCCCATACTATAGTTTGTAAAATAAAGTTTATGCATATATATGCATACACGCATATACTCTCTCTCTCTCTCTCTCTCTCTCTCTCTCTCTCTCTCTCTCTCTCTCTCTCTCTCTCTCTCTCTCTCTCTCTCTATATATATATATATATATATATATATATATATATATATATATATATATATATATATATATATATATATATATATATATATATATATGTCTGCCTAAAAAATGCTATTATAAACTACTTACAATATAAAATAATCCAGCAAGGGTGATCAAATGATATAAGCCTAACATTTTTATCGGTTAACTGTAAACTCTGTGGGTCATCGCGGCTCATTCTAGCTCACTGGTTTACGTCCAAACATACACTGCCAGGAACACATGAGTAAACTTTGCTTGTAGCCACGCCGCCACTGCTGCTCCTCCTGGTGGTGGTGGTGGTGGTGGTGCTGCTGCTACTCCCGCCTACACTGGACTCCCGCCACGCCCGAGCAGCAAACAGGCGGCGTCATCGGGGGTAAGGTGTGTACGAGTCTCCTTGGGCGCAGCGTGGTGTGTCCCGCCGCGGTGACTCATGCCCGCATCACTCACAGGGAGCAGATTACTGGAGGAGGCAGCTCAGGTGTCTGTGTGCTGGCCTGGCGAGGGAAGGATCGGTGCACGTGCTGGGCCCTTAGGTGTGAGGAGGAGGAGGAGGAGGAGGAGGAGGAGGAGGAGGAGGAGGAGGAAGAGGAAGAAAGTAATATTGGACGAATTGACTTCTATTTTAGGGTTTCATTTCAACCCACGAGGAGTCATTCCGGTTTCTTGAGACGCTGCGTGATTGATCAGCTAATGAGTGTGTGTGTGTGTGTGTGTGTGTGTGTGTGTGTGTGTGTGTGTGTGTGTGTGTGTGTGTGTGTGTGTGTGTGTGTGTGTGTGCAGTGCCAACATTAGCACCGCAAACAAAACGCTATTAACAACATTTACTCTCCATCTCAAATCGGCGATAAGGGTGATAATCGCTGAAGGCTGCCACTCAAGGAATAAAATTAAGTAAAGCAAGTATTTATGAAGCATTAAACACTGACGCAGTCCTTGAATGTCCGGACCATATTGCTTAACACTTTGTTCGTCATGTCATCTCTTTCACTAAGCAGGATCTAGTGGAAGTTATTAGAGTTGTCACGGGTGTTTTCATGATTCTACTTATGGCTTAACAGGTTTTAATGAAAGTTATTGGGGTTTTCAAAGGAGTTTCCATGATTCCGGGAATAGTTTAAGAGGTTTCAGTGGAAGTTTATGGGAATTTTCAAGAGTGCTTTCATGATTCTAACGGTTTAACAAATTTTGGTGCCAGTTATTGAGGCTTCTAAGAGTGTTTTCCTGATTCTGGTTATAGTTTAAGAGACGTTAGTGGAGTTATTGGGGCTTTCAAGTATGATTTCATGTTACGAATTCTGAACCACCAATGGGAAAACAAAAACCATGAGAACACGACGAGTCATCTCTTTGTCAGACCTTTGAAGCAGTCCTAGGCAGAGAACAAACCGTTAAGAGTACAAACCCCTGAATGGACACCTGTGTTATCTGACCTACTCTCAATTACACCCTTCATGTGCTGCCAAATTTCATCAAACGCAAAACTAACATCCTCCAGTCATCACATTATAAAAGCAAACAAGTAAACAGAAATTAACGGAAGCCAGGATTGTTTCGCCCACTTTGTCAGTTTTTTATTTTTTTTTTTATTTTTTAATCCGTAAAAAAATGGGAAGCAGTTTTGTGACAGGTGCAATGACTCACTAATCCCGCCGCGAGGCACCTGCCCGCCGCCCCTCGCATGGATTACTCTCGAATTACCGCCGGATTTAATCACTATATTAAACCCCAGGGCAGGAGATTGGGCCGGTTGATGACTCACTCACACACACACACACACACACACACACACACTCACTCTCTCTCTCTCTCTCTCTCTCTCTCTCTCTCTCTCTCTGTCTCGTTTGCTTTTTTATTACTTTCCTGTCTTCTCTTTAATTCTCTCTCTCTCTCTCTCTCTCTCTCTCTCTCTGTCTCTCTCTCTCTCTCTCTCTTTCTCTCTTCCTTTCTCTCTCTCTCTCTCTCTCTCTCTCTCTCTCTCTCTCTCTCTCTCTCTCTCTCTCTCTCTCTCTCTCTCTCTCTCTCTCTCTCTCTCTCTCTCTCTCTCTCTCTCTCTCTCTCTCTCTCTCTCTCTCTCTCTCTCTCTCTCTCTCTCTCTCTCTCTCTCTCTCTCTCTCTCTCTCTCTCTCTCTCTCTCTCTCTCTCTCTCTCTCTCTCTCTCTCTCTCTCTCTCTCTCTCTCTCTCTCTCTCTCTCTCTCTCTCTCTCTCTCTCTCTCTCTCTCTCTCTCTCTCTCTCTCTCTCTCTCTCTCTCTCTCTCTCTCTCTCTCTCTCTCTCTCTCTCTCTCTCTCTCTCTCTTCCTTTCTCTCTCTCTCTCTCTCTCTCTCTCTCTCTCTCTCTCTCTCTCTCTCTCTCTCTCTCTCTCTCTCTCTCTCTCTCTCTCTCTCTCTCTCTCTCTTTAATTGCTTCCTCTTCTTCCCCTCCAGTTTTCTGTCCCTGTATCTTCACATCTTTTCACCCTCCCCCACTCTCTCTCTCTCTCTCTCTCTCTCTCTCTCTCTCTCTCTCTCTCTCTCTCTCTCTCTCTCTCAGCCACGTTAGCACGCCCCCAGACCTTTATCACGTCCTGCGCCACGATTAGTATGAAGCTCCCGGCCAGACACACCCTTAGGCACGCAAATATTAAACATTAAAAAGAAACTGCAAGAAGAAAAAAAAAAAAAAAAAAAGAATAGATAAAAGGAGGATGTTTATGTATAAGAGCTTAATGCACGGGAGGATTAAAGATGAAAGGATAATTTGGAAAGGAAGAAAATACGTAGAGAAAAAAGTTTAAATGAGGGTGAATTAATTGATTTATGAAGTGTGTGTGAGTGTACATCTACTGTGTGTGTGTGTGAGTGTGTGTGTGTGTGTGTGTGGTGGGAATTAAATGGTATATCGAGATGTTGGTTTAATAGTTGAGTTCGATAAGTAGTTTGATGATAGTTTAGTGAATAATGAATAATACTGGTTTGTTAAGTAGTTTGATATAAAGTAGTAGATAAAGAAGAAATGAATAGAGAATTAAAAGCGAAAGAGAACTTGGAGGGACAGGAAGAGTGGTGGAGAGGAAATGTGGGTTAACTCATGGAAGTTATCTGAATTTGGGTAATAGCAAAAAAAAAAAAAATAAATAAATAAATAAATAAATAAATAAATAAATAAATGAATAAGAAAAATAAATAAATGATAAGAAATACGATTAAAAAAAAAGCTGAAAAAAATCACAAGAAATTTAGAAGGAAATAAAACAGATAAAATAATTCAATGCAACTTGTAAAAAAATAAAATAAAACTTTTCTACCTACATAAAAAAAAGATTAAATACACAGAAAATTTGAAAAAAAAACTCTGAAAAGAAACAAAACAAGAAGACATTTCAACCTAACCACCATGCAAAGATAACACAGCACCAGTAGCACCCTTATCGCAATTACACTGACGGCCCTGCTAATCATAACAGCAAGTCCCACTGGAAGGTAATAGTCACCCTTTTATTAGATCACGTTTTCTTTAATGAATCCCCCCTGTTTGTTTGCTCTTGACGGGTACCGGATATTAGCTAGATGATAACACAGCTCCCACCTCCCCCTGACACCTGCTCCCTTGCTCTTCACGCCTCCCAAGCCTTGCTGGGGGCGCGGGATCAGTGCAGAGGGACCAGAAAAGTACGTTAGACTATTAAGGGAAGTTACAAGTTGACATCTCTCGAGGGATTTGTGTGGTGACGGTTCTTCGTTTTCTTTGTGGGAGGAGGAGGAGGAGGAGGAGGAGGAGGAGGAGGGAGGGTATAATGTAATTGTACATTGGATAATCTCTCTCTCTCTCTCTCTCTCTCTCTCTCTCTCTCTCTCTCTCTCTCTCTCTCTCAGTTGATATCCCAAAACAAAGAAAGCTGCGTAATATTGAGCGTTTAATGGAATTTCGTGTGTGTGTGTGTGTGTGTGTGTGTGTGTGTGTGTGTGTGACTGACTCTCTCTCTCTCTCTCTCTCTCTCTCTCTCTCTCTCTCTCTCTCTCTCTCTCTCTCTCCTTTAAAAAACAAGTGACACAGCGGGGTTGATAGCTGGTGCTGGGGGGGATGACGCGGGGTGAGTGAGTGATGGCTCCACGCGCCCTCCGCCTCAGCTCACCCCGCCCCGGCAGCAGCCCCAGAGCACCGGCGTTTGGAGCACGTTACGGATGAAGCACTGAGCCACCCCGAGCCATACAGAGCCATACAGAGCCGTACCCTGTGCTGCCCCTATACAAAGAGTGAAAATGACACTTCTGACGACACGCTCTTGTCAGTGAATCGCCAGCTGGAAAAAAAGGGAAGTTTTGTGATGGTTGTTTTAATATGTATGTAGTATAGGGGGATATAGTTTATGGAAGGTACTTGTTCTCTCTTACGATGGAGGTGTTCTCAGTGTCTTTCGGTACTGTTGTAAAGAAGGGGAGTATGGGAGAATGCGATTGAGGAAGAGAGAAGGGTAAAGCAAGGTAGATGGGAAGGAGAAGAGGATGAGAGAATATGATGAAAGTATAAAGGAAGGTAAAAAGAGATGGAAGGAGAGAAGGGAGAAAATGCGATACAGGAAGAGAAGTAGGTGAGAACAGGAGGGAAGGGAAGAAAAGAAGAATACGATGAAGGAAGAAAGGAAGAAAAAATTGAAAGAGTGGAGGAGAAGGAGGGACAAAATGAGAGAAATGCGATGAAGATAGAGAGGTAGGTGAAGGAAAGAAAATGATAGGAAAGGAGGAAAGGGAGTAAAAAGAAGTATGCGATGGAGAAAGAAAGGAAAAAAGAAAGGTGCAGAAGGGAGAAACGAAGGAGGGAGGGAGGAAGGGAGAAAAAAATGCGATAAAGGAAGAGATTGGTGAGGGAGAGGGAAGGGAGAGGGAGAATGTAAAGGAGGAAGAGAATAAGGTGAAGGTCACCTAGATGAAAAGGAAAGGGTGCGATGAAAAGAGAAGGTCAATAAAGGTCGATGCGTGTAAAGGTTCCCTGTGAATGTTGTTCGCTCCCAGTAAGGCTCGCAGATTAAAACCATAATAATATACTAGTGATAGTGAGATACGTAATTGTATAGAAATTGATATACGAACGTGAAGGGAACAAAATATAAAGGAGACATACAGAGAGGGGAAGGCAAAGAAATCGTTATGAGGGTCAGCTTACAGAATGGTGGTGCAAACAAAGAGAGAAAGATATACACAACAATTAACAAAGTGATGATAGTAACACACACACACACACACACACACACACACACACACACACACACACACAGACAGACAACGACTCTACACAAACAGGCGGAGGAAAGAATCAGATAAAAATAATTTCTTACCAGCCAAATCTCTTTTCCTCCCTTTCGTTTTCTACATTCTATGAAAACTCTTTCACGAGGGGACCATCAAGACACCTGGTAGACTAAATTAAATCTGAATTCTCAAAACCTTCCTTTTTTTTCAATGGACGTTTTACATTTTATATGGAAAAGGAATTATATTTTTGCTCGTGTACTCGTATTTTTCTCTCTCCGTCATGTCTTCATTTGCATAAAACTCTTAGCAGCAATTATTTTCTGTGCCTTGCGACAGTAAACAACTCTTAGCTTAGCCTGACTGTGTCCTCTTAATGGCCTTTCCCTTCACGCCTTGCTGTCCTATTTTTACTAGTCTCTCGTTACCAGCAAGGACGCCTCCACACTCGCTAAAAGTCCTTCCTGCCTTTATTTCTTCCATTCCCGCCAGTTTCTCTACGTTCCCTTTTCTTGCCGTCACTTCTCTTGTCTTCTCTTGTTCCGGCCTCATATTTGTGCCAGACTTCACTTCCGCCATTTGTTTTCATGCTCTTCCCGACATTTCTTCTCCTTTGCTGGTCACTGCGCTCTAACACCATCATTAAAGGGCACCACACATGCACCGAGGCAGAGCAGTGCTGTCTCCTCTGCTGGTGTGGAAATAGATGTACAGTGATCAAGATTAGTCTCTCCTTTTTTCTTGCCACCATCCGGAACACTTTTCTCCATATTTGTTTGATTTATATCAGCACTTCCCTAAGTATACAGAAACTTCGACATTTTAAGTAACAAAAAAAAAAAAAAAGAAAGTTTACATATATTTAACGACTCTATAAAAAATGATGCTGAAGAAAACTCAATGGTGCAGTTCAGAATGTGGTCGTTAAATGAAGTGTTATAAGAACATAAGAAAAGAAGAGAAGCTGCAAGAAGCCGTCAGGTCTACACGTGACTGTCTGCATGAAACCTTCTTCATATTTCCGCCTATCCTCCTCAGCCTTACATTTGTCCAATCTTACTTTGAAATTATAAGGGAAGAAAGGAAAGAAAAGAGAAGCAAAATAATGTAATCTCATATGTCCTTTGATAGACGATGTGAAAATGACCATGTTTGCTAACTCTTACACTAGCGAGGGTGATACAGTGCACAAGACCACAATACAACAATCTTCTGTTGTTAGGCACATGTTGCATTCAGTATTCAGTATTTATAGTCTGGCACGAGCAAGGAAGTGGCCGAGCAACATTACCACTGCTCTCGTCCATAACTCCTGCATTTCATCCTGGCCCTTCACTCTCGCCCCTCCCTCTGCCACACGAGAAGGGAAGCAAGAGGCAGATGATGAAAACTACCATACTAGTGAACTCTTACATTAGGAATAATGCAGTTGACAAAATAAGCATTTAACCCTTTCCTGCTCTTAGGCACATGTTGTATTCAGTATCCACTATGTACAGTCCGACAAGTGCTTCAGTATTCACTAAGTACAGTCTGACAAGTGCATGCGAGTCCTCATTACGTGGCAGAGCAATATTAGGCACCGGTCTCCACTGCACTCCATCCTACCTCTCCCCTCTCCTCCCTGCCGCTGCTACAGGAGAAGGGCAGCGAGGGGCAGGCGACGCAGGTAAGCCTCCTCGTCGCCTCCTCATCCATATAATGCACAGGGAGGCACAGGGCGGCTCGTGTTCTCTTCAGGTAATGGAGCAAGGCGTCAACGTGATCGCGCCGTGAGTGGTGATGAGGCGTTGGTGTCACTGTGTAGTCAGGGAGAATGTTTTTGGGAGATAATTGTGATGAATGTAATGGCTGGTGTGATGAATGTGTTCTCTGTTTGTGTCTGTCTGTCTGTCTGTCTGACTGTCTCTAGATGATTGTGATGAATGTAATGAGTGATGTGATGAATGTGCTCTCTCTCTCTCTCTCTCTCTCTCTCTCTCTCTCTCTCTCTCTCTGTCTGTCTGTGTGTGTCTGTGTGTGTGTGTGTGTGTGTGTGTGTGTGTGTGTGTGTGTGTGTGTGTGTGTGTGTGTGTGTGTACAAACTGCGTCGGAGGTCGTGTCGTGTTGTGTCCGGCGAGATGTGAACAGCGGAAGGAGGAGGTGGGGGGTGACAGGAGACAAGTGGCTGGTAGTGGGCACGGCGACCACGCGGCGATTAGCGACCCGAGTGGCGGCTAATGACGACCACCACACAACCCTCTGCTGACTTAGGCCATGTTCAGGAATGCTTTCTCTCTCACCACGACTGTTTTCAAAGGCCACAGAGACGATTAGGCGGGTTATTAAGACCGTTTCTCCTCTTACTAATGTAGAAATCTTATTATTGTGTCGCTGGAGCCGTCAAAACATCCTTAAAATCTCGCGTAGCTTCAACATGTAAAGTCTTTTGAAGATAGTGAAGGTGTTATGCAGAAGTGTTTCAGAATACGGTCTCTCTCTCTCTCTTTCTCTCTCTCTCTCTCTCTCTCTCTCTCTCTCTCTCTCTCTCTCTCTCTCTCTCTCTCTCTCTAGATTCTCTTTTTCTCTCTCTTTTCCAATTTCCGCTTCGTCTTTCTTTTTAGTTTGTTTAGTCTTCCTTTTCATTCCTCGCCTTTTTCTTCGATTTCCCTTTTTATCTTCCTCCTTACTTTTAATCTTCCTCCTCCTCTTATTACTCTATTTTCTCCATTTTCCTCTTGCTATTACTCTCCTTCCTTTGTTTTCTTTCTTTTTCTCATTCTCTTCCTTTCCTTCTTCCTTTCTTTCCCTTCATCCTGCCATCATTCCCTCCTCCTCGTTCTCCTTTCTGCCTCATCCCCTTGTTTTCTCTCTTTTCCTCCTCCTCCTCTTCCTCCTTCCCTCATTTCTCCCTCTTCTACACTTAACCTCCTTTTACCCTTCCCTCTCCATCCTTTCTTACCATCTGCCCTCTTCGCATTCGTCCCTCTGTTCCTCTTTATCCTCTCTCTCCTCTCCCTGCGGCCCCTCACACCGTCAGCTGGTGGCGCCCCAGAGAAAGCTCTCAAGAGTGGAAGGAAAAAGGAGATGTAATGAAAGCAGAAAACCTCACCTTTATCCTTATCTTAAAATCAATGTTTTGACTTCAATTGAGGCTTCCTTTCTGATTTCTTTGCTTTCTCTCTCTTCAACACTCCCCTTGCCCTTAAGCTGAGTCACATGAGAGGGGATGGGGGAGCTGAGGAAGGGGAGAGGAATGGGAGGGGATGGGAAATGAGAGGAAAGAGAGGGAGAACGAGTGAGGAGCAAAGATTGGAGTCTTAGGAGAGGAATATGAAGGAAAGGGAAATGAGAGGGAAGAAAGGGTGAGAGAGAGAGAGGTGAGGGATGAAAGATGGACTGAATAAGCAATAAGAATGGGAAATGGGAGGAAAAGAAGGGTAAGGAAAGAGAAAAACTGGAGAATGGAAAGTGAAGGAAGGAAGAGGAGAGAGAGGGAAGGGAAGGAAGGAAAAGAGTAATACTGAAGAAGAGGAACTAGAGAGGAAAGGAGGAAAAAAAGAGATAAGAGAGAGGAGAAAGAAGAAACAGTAGGAAGTGGCGAAGTGAGGGAAGAGAGGGGGAATATGGAAGAGGGGATGTGGGATACAGAAGAAGAGAAATTGAAAATAACAGGAAAACGTGATGAAAACTGAGGAACAAGGAAAACAAGAACAGAAGAGAGAGGAAAACAGGAGGAAAAGGACAATAGGAAGAAAAAAGAGTAAGAAAAATAAATGAAGATTGGGAGAGAGAAAGAGAGAGAGAGAGATTAATTTGGGAGAAATGAGAGAATGGGGAGGCATATAAGAGAATGGGAGATAGGGAGAAGGATGGAAAATAGGGACAGTGAAGGGCAAAGGAGGAGCGAGAGGGAGAGAGGGAGGGGGAGAAACAGCTGGTGTCAGTCAGCGGCGAGCGGGGCGGGGCGGGGCAGGGGCGGGGCAGGAGGAGCGAGAGTGAGAGGGAGAGGGTGGTGAGGGTGAAGGAGAGGCGGGGAGGGATTCCTGCAGCTGGATCAATGAGTGTGCTGCCGCCGCGGGAATGCTTATCAGTATCACGTTCAATATTCACCATGGAAAAATACGAATAATAATACGAACATAAGCAAATTCACAGCATATTCAACCCCAGTAATAATGATGAAATGCCCCTTTTTTTTCTAGTATATTTACAAGACTCTTCGGGAAATCACGTGTTTCTCTCCCCATTGTTGAGTCCTAAGGCTGTTTTTACCCCTAAGAAGACTGCAATTGGGTATCTCTAAGCTAACACCACGAAGGACGTAAGGATATAGAAAGGACAGCAGGATGGCAGGATGGCAGGATGGCAGGACGGCAGGACAGTAGGGCGGTAGGATGGCAAGATGGCAGGACGGTAGAATAGCAGGATGGCAGAACGGTAGGGCGGTAGGAAGGCAGGATGGCAGGATGGCAGGACGGCAGGATGGAAAGGCGTTAGGATGGCAGAATGGCAGGATGGCAGGACGGCAGGCGGGGTAGGAGGGGCGTGGGGGGGGCGGGCACCACACACAGTCCCGTCGATACGCCCGCTAGTCGATAACCAAGTGTCTGCCCCGCCCCCGCCTCCTGCCCCCCGCCTCGAGCCCCCGCCCCACGCCCCCGCCCTCGCTACCGCCACCGCCGCCCCCACCGCCGCCACCGCCGCCACCGCCGCCTCATGAACACATCGATTCCGCTGACGGTGATGTATAACTCCCGATGTTTACAAGATCTATGTATGTTTGTCTGTACACACACACATACGTACACACATAAACAATGGCAGCTATACAGATACATGCGGAGGAAGAATCATACACACACACACACACACACACACACACACACACACACACACACACAGACAGACTATACAGACAATGGCGTAGGAAGAGTCTCTCTCTCTCTCTCTCTCTCTCTCTCTCTCTCTCTCTCTCTCTCTCTCTCTCTCTCTCTCTCTCTCTCTCATATAAAATCATCTTGCAATCCTTCCTCCTCCTTCTCTATTCACTGCACATAGCACACGGCAGCGGATCAGTTTCTATCACCCATTGCATCACTACCTCTATTCCTTCTCACTCTCCACTGTATCCCGCACTGCATGGCTTGTCAGTGAGGGCACAGTCAGTCAGTCTGCCAGTGCCATAAACATTGACGTTCTCACTACACCTGTGCGCACCTGTCCTCTGTACATGTGTAGGTATCATATAAATACCTACAGTAAAAATGGAAAATAAAATAAAAGAGGAGAGAGAAAGGAAAAAAAGAAGCAAAATTAAATATCTGTAAAGTACTACAGCAAAAGACAGGAAACAGAGAAAGGAGAAAGGGAAAGTGAGAAATAGAGAGAGAGAAAAAAAAGACAAATTAAAGCACCAGACATAATTTATATCCGTGTGTGTGTGTGTGTGTGTGTGTGTGTGTGTGTGTATACCAGCGCCTCCGTTCCTAAGCACAGCAAAGTGGTGGCGCAGTGGTTCACCTTTGACCTTACACCACGTAGAAACCACTACTGAGTTCAATCCGTGTTGACAGATGAGTGTCTTCCATTGACTTACAGTGACCTACAGACGCTTCCCATCAGCCGCTTCACTCACAACACACGGCAAGAGCAGATGGTTGCGGTGAGACTCAAATAACACGAGTACCGCTAACCTACATATACACGACCAAGGATCATATTCAGAAACTCCACTGCGCCGCAACCAGACTACTTTCATAAGGCTCTTACTTGCTGTGACAAGGGTTTTTAAGAGTGCTTTTACCATTCTAGCGACAGATTAACAAAACTTCTACATTAGTAAGGGGAGAAACACTCTCAAGAACCCGGTTAATCATCTCTGTGGCCTTTTGAAAACACCCGTGAGGACAGAGCAAAGCGTTTCTGAATGCGGGTCTTTTACACGAGAGACGCGCACAGCTCTCACCTTCCCTACAACAGCAAACCTCACACCTACACGCGACTGAATTACTGAGAAAGTAAATTGTGGGTTTTGGTATGAATATGACTGACAAAAGAAGGCGAAGGAATGAATGCCTGTAGGACTGACACTTAAGGACACTTTCTCCATTCCCCGAGCCTCCACCAGGTGTCCGGGAAGTACATGCAGGTGTTAGGAGTAACATGGAAACTTAATGGGATGTGGTGATATACAACACCTGATGTACGATTCCCACGGGACTCAAACTGATATCACTCTCACGATACACAGAATAGAATGGAGGAGAGAGATAAAACTAGTAAATGATGAATAAGGAAAGGAAGAAATAATAAAAAAAATGAAAGAGTGAAAGAAAAATAAAAATAAAAGAAAAGAAAGAAGTGAGAGAAGAGAGAAATACAGAAAAAAAGAAAGAACAAACGAACGAAATAAAAAGAAACACAAATAGGTAAACAAACATAACAGTCAACCAGCAGTCACACAAATCCATAATCCAGGAAAAAAAAAGAAAGAAAACACGAATAAAATAGAAAAAAGTAAATACACAGTACTGTCCTCTTTCAATGACAATACAGTCAATAAACTAACACACACAAACACATGCCATCAATCAAATCACATGAAACTAAAAGCTACACGGAAAACAATTAAAACGAAAAAAAAAAAAACCAAGAATGAACAGATGAATAAAAACAAAACAGCTTTCACTTCTCTCATCACACACACAAATAAACAAAAGCACTCCAGAATTCTCATACATAATGCCTCAAAACACTTCCTTAACCTAACATTCCATTCAGCACTGCATGGCGAGAGGACTAGTGTGTTATAAGAAGCCATGGTAAGGGTGGTATGGGTAGTGAGGAAGGAGGGGCGCAGCGGGTGGGGGCGTGGCGGCTCAAATGGCGGGGCGGGGGATAGCGAGGGGCAGGTGCTAATCAAAGGGAATTAATGACGGGTCAGCGCTGGGTGAAAAAACTAGGTCAGAATGCAGGGAAACTAAAAAAGAAAACGAGAACCAGATAGGGGCGAGGTGGATCAGGGGTGGCTCAACCATTTTATAACATTTTTTTTTTTATATAATCACCTGCAACTTTCCTATATACATTTTTTTTTCTACTTAATAAAGTCTCTTCACTAGCTATGTAGCCTAGATATGACTAAATTAATCTACTGTTCTTTCTTGTTTTTGTTCTAGTTCTATAGCACAAAAAATGACAATACTAACCCATTCTCTATCTTTTATGTCCATACAAAGATTCTTTTTATACATCCATAACGTGAAAATACAAAATTTACATATTTTCTTTTTGTGTCTATGCGATCTTTTACTTATAATTTTGTAGCCTCTTAAAGACGAAATTAACCTATTCTCTCTTTTTTTTTTCCTTTTCTGTATACTCAAACAATTTCTAACAGTGAATATCAGCAACGGACGAGCGCAGCAGGTGATGGTGATGGATAGTGAAGAGAGCGAAGTGTATCACGGGGGAGTCTAAGCGGAATCATGAGCTGTCCAAGGGCGTGACACGGGCTGCCGCCGTCAACACTTCTACCACGCCATCGATTTGATTTCACGACCACCACTACAAGATTAAGATGATATTTGTCGTGACGTACATTAAAAAATCATCTCCAGTTATTTATCCACTATTATGTTGTCTCTTTTATATATAATTATTATTTTTCTTTTATTAACACTGATTTTATAAAGCTTGCAAAATGTCTTTACCACTGAATGACTTGGCACTTGGGAAAAGTATGGCGAAGTGATGAATAACAGGCAGGATAAAATAGGCCACAGGATTATATTTAGGTCGCGGCTTGACTAAGGGTGCGTCACAGGCAGCCAGAGATCGATTTTGACTAGGGGTGCTTCACTAGACCAAGAAAAATGTATGTGGAAATTACAAAATGGATCACAGGATTATATTTAGGTCACGGCTTGACTAAGGGTGCGTCACAGGCGGCCAGAGATCGATTTTGACTAAATCTGCTTCACTACACAGAAAAAAATATATATATGAGAATTAAATAATGGATGACAGGATTAAATTTAGATCACTGTTTCACTAAGAATGCATCACTGGCAGCCTGAGATCGACTAAAGGTGCTTCCCTAGACTAAGAAACAAATATGTGAAGATGAGGAGCAGCAGGCATGTGATGAGTAAGTGCTAGGGAGTCGGTGGCCGTCCAGCCCAAACCCGCCCAACGCTCACGACGAAGGAAAACGGGAGAGTAACTGATGGAAGGAACTGCGCTATTTCATGACTGCAGGAAAGAAGAAAACAAACAAAGACATAAAGAGGAAAAAAACTTAAATTCTCACGTCCGTTCCACTTCTAACATCAATGTGTGTGTGTGTGTGTGTGTGTGTGTGTGTGCTTTGCGATGAATAATTAACTAATACGTGGGTGTGTTTACCGTAGACGTGTTGTTTGCAATGAAAGGGTAGCAAGTATGTATTGTTATTTTTTTCCTTTTTTTAAGCTTGAAGTAAATAAAAAGAATAAAAATGTAAAAGGATAAATAAAAAGAAAATTATAAAGAAAAAGAAAATCCTATTAACCATATTCATACAGGTAAGTTTCCAAGCATCAACACACACACACACACACACACACACACCTTAACCCATTCAACCACAGCTAACTCAAACATAACACAAAACCACAAAAACACTCAACGAAACACACCTCCTCTTCCTTTTTAACACGATCCATTCCACGGCAGCAGAATTCGACACGTCTAGAGCGAGGTACTGCAAACAACTCGAGCTGTCCGACCGCCCGCTCACCTTTAAGAATTGCCTCAGTCACCCCTGAACGTTTGCCTCGCTTTCTGTGATCCAGCTAGCATAGAAAAACGTTTTCTACTATATATAGCGGAGGCTGGCACTTGTTGGCCCGCTGGGAGATGCCTCACTGATGGGATGCAAGCCTGTTAAAAACACGTGATGATACGGATTTTACGTGTTTATCGTGTTTCTAATTGGTTTTCTGTGTAGTGATGTTTATATACTTTTGATGAGCCCTCCTTACGTCGATATGACGCTCTGGTGTGGTGCAGGAATGGGTAGGTTTGTAAATGTACGTGAAAAGTAAGGGATTTTCATGTTTATGGTGTTGCTGATTGGTTTGGTGTTTAGTGATGGTTTGATGTTTTCGAGGGTTCCTCTCTATTATGATGAACCACCTTGGTGTGGTGTAGGAGGGGAAGAGTTGTAAATGCGGGTGAATAGTAAAGAAATGTTAATGTTTTAAGCTTCGCGGGAGGCAAACACAAAGGTGGGTGTAAGGAGAGTACAGAGGCTGCTTGCACTGCACTTTCAACACAATGCAAGCCCATTCAGCAGTTTTACAGCGACACGAATCTTGCTCTTAAGATGGAAAAATTCATAATCGTTATTTCTTATAACATTTTACTCTTTAGCATCGTTACCATATTCTTATATGGAAAATATAACAATGCATAAGGCCGGTTGATTCCCACATGGTATCTTCAGAACATCTCCATTATCAACAATGGATATTCTTACTTGTTATTCGCCCACTGTCACGTGAACACCATCTTGGCACTGACTCCCAGCGATGTACTGTACTACAAAATTCGAATCTTACGCCAAACGTAATTTTCTTTTTTATGCACAAAGGAAGCAAAAGAAAAAGCTACCAGAGATAAAAAGAAAAATAAAGGGGTCCTAAATTTAGGCTTACGTGCAGAGAAGGCGGCTCAGAAACCATCAATAGTAAGAAAGACGGAAAGGAAAAAAAAAGAGCTTACTATATTTAGGCTCGTGTCCTTTCACGCAGTAAGCTCCCCGCCAAGACGACCTCGGTGAGCCAGTGGCGTAGTACCTGGCTTTAATAATCTAGTCTGTGGGTGAGGCTGGACCACCAATACCTGTATTCTTGGAGGTTTTGTTCTCTCATAAGAATGATTTTTAAACCCCACGGAGACGACAAAAGAGATTCTTATATATATATTTTTTTTCCATTGATGATGCAGGATCCTTGTTCAACTGTCACTAGAATCATGAAAACATCCTTGGAAAAGCCCAGTCACTTCTTAAACGTTTTGCTCTCTCTCTCATAAGAAACCATTGCTTTTAAGAGGAAGATTTTACTGTTTCAAGAGAGAGGTTTCAAGAGAGGTTGCAAGACACTTCTCATATTTTGGATCATCTTTTTCTGACTATACTATTTAGGAACTGTCACCTTCAGTGGCCTTACTTTTTTTTTTATGGTCTTTTGTTGTCCTGGCCAGAGGTCCTCTTAAATGAAAAGCCCAAGGCCCACAGATACTAGTTGGATCCTAGTTAATGCTTTTCCTTCACTGACTAAGCAGGATACTTGTTAAACTGTCCCTAAAATCAATACAACATTCCTGAAAGACACAATTACTTCCACTGAGTCTGAAAGAAAAAAAAAATTGTCGAGATAAGTCACTTGGATTGAGAATGCTGTAACAAGTTCTCTCTGTATTAAGATTACTAATGGAACTCTTATGTATTTTTACTTTAGGCGATGCAGGGCACTGAACTACCACTGGCATCATGAAAACATCTTTGAAAATCCCAGCTACTTCCGTTTGAGTTAAAAAAAAAAAGTTGTCGAGATAAGTCTAGATTTCAAAATACGTAACAAGTTCTCTAGATTTAGAAACACCGTGACGAATCGCCCACCAGTGAAAACCTTTACAATCTTGAATTGCGTATGAATATAAAGCCTCATAAGTAAAGAGTCACGACACTACCACTCAACGACCGTGTGTGTGTGTGTGTGTGTGTTAGTAACTGCATTCCTTTACTGGGCGAGGTCGTGGTGGTGATAAACAAGGTGAAAGCTGTATTGGTGGTTGAAGTGATGGTGGTGGTGTTAGTAGTAGTGGTGGTGGTCGTAGTGGCGGCGGCGTTGGTTGTGGTGGTGGTTGTGGTGGTGGTGGTGGTGGTGGTGGTGGTGTGTGTACCGCCCTTTCGCCTCAAAAAAGGGGCTGCTAGGGGCGTGTTGTGTCGCCCTTAAGAGGGGCGTGGGCTCCCCGGGGACAAATCAGCAGCAGCCGGAGTACCGCTTATGGCTCCCGCTCCCTCTCTCTCTCTCCCTTCCTTCCCCCCCTCCCAGTCTCCTGACACCACCGTTCAGGGGTGGAGGAGGAGGACGAGGAGATGGAAAATAAAGACCTATGGGTGGTTTTTGCTACTTGGAGGAGGAGGAGGAGGAGGAGGAGGAGGAGGAGGGGAAGAATGATGAGTAGGAGGAAAAGGAAGAGGAAGAGGAAAAGAAGAAGGAGGAGGAGGAGGAGGAGGAGGAGGAGGAGGAGCAGGAAGAAGAAAAAGAACAAGAAGAACAAGAAGTAGAAGTAGAACAACAACAACAACAACAACAACAGCAACAACAACAGCAACAACAAAAGAAAAAAACAAGAACAAAAACAACAACAACAACAACAACAACAACAACAACAACAACAAAAGAAAAAAACAAGAACAAAAACAACAACAACAACAACAACAACAACAATAAGAAAAAAGAAGATAAGGAGGAAGGCCAAAAAAAAAATAAATAAAAAAAAAATAAATAAATAAAAAAACAAAATAGAAGTACCTGCAACACACCTTCACTCATTCCTTGCCACCTCATGACACTTCCCAGCCTCCCTCAACTCTCCAGCATTCCAGTACAAGCCTTACCATTACCTTCACGTCTCCTTACTTGAGTCATTAGCTATTTATACTGGCGGATGAAAAGTGGTGCAAGATAGATAGCCTGAGGGGCGTTCTCCTTTACCTGGGCACGTGAACACCTGTAGCGGCCGTGTGGGCGAGACGTGGTGTAAAATTTAAAATCTCCTCACCTTCCTTCCTTCCTTCCTTCCTTCCTTCCTTCCCTCCCTCCCTCCTTTCCTTATCAGATGTTCTTCATTCATTGCATTTTTTTACCTAGTTTCCTTATTTTTTCGTGTTTTACTACCACGTGGTCTTTTCATTGTATTTTTCTTATTTTTCATTGTGCCTTTATTTTTTTTTCTTATTGTATCACCAAGTGTTGTTCTTTCATTGTCTTCCTTTCACTGTGTGTTTTGTTCTATTTGCATTGTGCCTTTATGCTACCCAGATCTTCACTATGTAGACGTACTATATAACACGTAAACCCTTTGAATATAAGACTGCCAGACACGACTACTGTAACAAGGCAAGGTAAATGAGGAGGAAATACGGAAACTCTTCAAAACAGATAAGACTTAACATAATAGACAAAGCAACAAAGTCACTCCACAAAGGATAAGATTCAAATATCCACCAGTAAATCATTGAATACCATCTTACGTAACCCTCCTCGCATTTCTACCTAAGAAAATGAAAGTAACGAGACAAGGTAAATTTAGAACATAAGGAGAAAAATACAAATCTTTCTCTCCCCTCGAAAAAAAAAAAATCTATTCCGGTCTGTTCATTGCCTTGGAAAGATTAAATACTGGAATAAAGTCACAACACGTAAGTTACACAATGCCAATGAGTATGACATCTAATAACAACCTAATCTGACCTAATCTGACCTAACCTAACCTAACCTAACCTAACCTAACGATTACGATATATAATAACGATCTAACCTAACCTAACAAATATAACACAGCGATACGATATTCAATAACAACCTAACCTAACATGACCTAACCTGACCTAACCTAACCTAACGACTACGATATCAAATAACAATGAATCTACCACAATCTTCCCCTTAATCCTTCTCCTACATGGGCAGTCTCAGCTCATCCCTTCCCCACAGACCTCCAGGAAAGGCTGTGTAATCGCAGGAAGTCAAACAACAAGGTAAACAATGCCTGGGAGTGGAGGGGAAACGCACTGGGCCGGCCGATCGAAAAGAACAGATAACCGCCGTTGCTCCATTCTCGAGTCCCTCACACACACGTCTAACAGCCACTAACGAGCCACTGGATTGAGATTGAGAGGGGTGAATCATTCGTAAGTTAGCGGTAAAGAGTGATGTAAGACCGCGTGCCCTTGTTTCTGATGGTGGGCGGTCGATAATGCGGTTCGGAATTCTGAGTGTAGGTGGCGTTCTGTTGAGGCGGGGCGTTTGGTCACCCTTCAGGATCCCCGGCAGATGGCTCCTACTGACCCTCCTCCCACAGCGCCCCTCCACCTCTACCCTGCTTTCCCGTTCCCTCCTTCCTTCGTTCCGTTCTCCTTGTTACCTTCCTTCTTTCATTTCATTCCTCTTGTTTCTCTTTCTTCATTTCATTCTCTTACTCTTCTTTCTTCATTTCATTGTTACTTTTCTTTCTTCATTTCATTTTCCTCCTCCAGCTTTCTTTCTTCATTCAATTCTCCTTCCCTCCTGCTCTTCTTTTCCTTTTTTCTCCTGTTTCTCCTTTTCCTTCCATGTTTAAGGCTATTTCGGTAACATAAGATTATAAGAACACAGGGCAAAATGCAAATAACTGTCAGAACTACACGTGGCAGACCCTGTATAAAACATGCTTATTTCCAACTGGCCCCAAATGCGCAAGAGTAAAGGAGTGTACTTCAAGAGGGCGTGTTTAGTAGGTGGGGTCGAAGCCTGAAGCCTGAACCTCTCCCGTCCATCTTGGTGTTGGGCCAAATCTCAGTCTGTGTGGCACGTTCATTAAGAGCTTCGTGGGATAATGAGTTCCCAATTGCCTTCCTCAACGCAGTTACCTCCAGACTACTACAGGATTCCCCAGCGGCCCTCACCATCCCAGTCCCCGCCACTCAGCCCGGAAGCAACGCCACAAAACTGTAAGCTCGGAACAGTTTGGCGTGGAGACTCTACACTGTATTTCTGAACATTTCATCGTCTTGTCTATTACACTCAGCGGGCTGTTGTGGAATTTTTTTGGTGGCTTTCACTTATGTTTTTTTTTTATTTTTTATGAGGCGTGCATGTCCTCATCCTGTCTTTGCCATTTAACAGGATCTAGTATGAGTTATTTCGGGGTTTCAATGACGTTCTTATGATTTTAGTGATGGTTTAACAAGGTTTCAGCATCGTCAATAAAAAAAAACACTAGAAAATAGCAAGATTAATCATCCCTGTGTCTTTGAAATTGGTCCTGATGTAAGAACAATGCGTTTAAAAATGTTAGTATCAGTCGTTCATGATGCTAAATGTAATCAAAAGCTCCTGTGTTCTTTTTTTTTTCCGGCGATAAACGCGTCCCTTCCTCCACACGCACGCCACTCGGCAGATCCTTCTCACACTCACTCCCCCTCCTCGCCCTGCGACACAGACCAGAGACAGATTTGGACTGCTCGCTAAAGGACACAAGGACACGGCCGCTATTAGTCACAGACCACGCCGGAGTACTTTGTCTGGTTGTGTTTTGTTGTTTTGCCTTCTCTCCCTCGTCCCCAGCTGGCCGCCGCGTCGTATGGTGAAGTGCAATATTGATGTGATGCTCGTGGCGGCGGGAGTATTTCCATAGGACGCCGTTACCCAAGGCCGGCAGGCGGTGAGTTGGGCACACTCTCCCACTCCATAAAAGTCTTATTGCACTATACAACAACTGCCTGCTTCCTCCCAGGCGCGTTCTGTCCTCAGGCGAAAATTCTACACACGCGCGCTGAATGCCTTCCTTCCATAACAATAAAGATGAGGAGGACCTGAGCACCCGAGAGCTTGTCCGGAGGCTTTCTGGAGAGGGAGGAAGCCAAAGGAGGCCCCTCGCTTCGCCTTACTGGCAATCATCACCTGTGACAACCACGTGTTTACTGTACCAGATATCGGAATATGTAATAATGAGGCATACCAACACAAAGTCATAACAATAGATGTGTTCACCTGAGTGTCATTGCATCCTATGGGTTTACCTGGTAATTTACTTATGAAAGGTGAAGGTAATTTTATTTTAGCCTTTCAAAGTGTACAGCTCAATCTCTTCCGCGATTAATGAAGAATAATTAAATATTCTAGCAAAGACCTGTTGCTCTTTGTTATTCTCTGCAAGGGAGAAGAAAAGACTGGTCTAATGAAGGAAGGAAAACTAAGACGGACAAGAAATACAGGAAATAGATAAAGTTAGAGATGAACAGAGCAGAACAGGAGGAGGAGGCAGAGGAGGCGGTGGTAGCAAAAGTGGAAGAAAAAGATACAATATACAAAAAAGAAAATAGAGAAACTTGGAAGAGCACATGAAGCCGGATATTGGAGATTAGGGGAATGAGGAAACTCCGGCAGAGCGAGAGGGAAGGAAGGAGATAAAGATGAAGAAGACGAAAGATAAGATGTGGGAGACGACGAAGTTGAACGCCGCAGACTTGAAAATGGACTCTGGTGGAGAGAGAGAGAGAGAGAGAGAGAGAGAGAGAGAGAGAGAGAGAGAGAGAGAGAGAGAGAGAGAGAGAGAGAGAGACTGGACCATTTACTGAAACTCTTCACTCTCTCACCACGAGTATTTTCCAGTGGCACAGAGATGATTAGCGCGGTCCTTAAGCGCGTTTCTCGTGTTAATAGTGTAGAAATCTTATCAATCTGTCACTGGAACCATAGAAACCCAGTAACTTAAAGTAGAGCATTCAAAAACTAATGGAGGTGTGGCGCAGAAGTATTTCAGAATTATAGTCCACAGAATGACACACACACACACACACACACACACACCAAGCCCTCCCCACATCACAACATACAGGCCGCGAGGTGCAAAAGAAAGAGGGTGACCGGAATAAACGAATAGAATAAAGTAATAAAAGGGAAAATAAAACAATTCACAGACATGAGTTTCCGAGCCAGTTATTGGTTGCCGGCCACGCTGTCCCCGCCCGGAAAAAGAGGATATATTTGATGCTCTCTCTTTCTCTCTCTCTCTCTCTCTCTCTCTCTCTCTCTCTCTCTCTCTCTCTCTCTCTCTCTCTCTCCCCCCTTCTTTCACATTTTTAAATCCTCTTCCTCTTCCACCTTCTCCTTTTCCTATTGTTCTTCCTCGTTTTTCTCTCTTTCTTTTCTACCTGCTACTTCTACACACTCCCCTGCCTCTCTTCTCTTCTGTTTTTATTTTATTTTTTGCGTCTGTTTTATTCATATCTCTGTACACCCCCGTTTTCTTTGTTTCTATTTATAAAGTCTACCGTAGTCCTCCCTTTCTGTGGATCTGTCCTATTTTCTGCCTTCCTCTCCTTCATGCTTCTTTACTTCCATTGTTATTCTCTCTCTCTCTCTCTCTCTCTCTCTCTCTCTCTCTCTCTCTCTCTCTCTCTCTCTCTCTCTCTAACTTTGCTGACTGTGCACTTTTCACTTCCTCTCCTGTTTTTTTTTTTTTTTTCTCTCTCTCTCCCTCGTCGCTACTTTTCCTCCCCAGAACTTTCCCGCCAGTCCGAACCTCCCTCCCTATTTTTCCTCCCCAGCGTTCCGATTCCTCCTTATCTCCCTGGAAAGTTCACCTCCTCTCACTCTCCTCTCGCCATTCTCCTCGGTGCAAATGTCCCTCGTGTTTCCTCCTTCAGATGGTAAGTTTTAAGTGGGCAGGAGCACTTCAAACTGGGGCTTCAAACTTAAAAACGTTCAACTTGTCTTTTTTTTGCAGTTTCCTTATCGTTTTATGTTCTTGTGTTGTTCTTTCTTCTCTACCTATTCTTTAATTTCTATCCTGTAATGTGTTTTTCTCTTATTTCATTTGTTTCATTGTTTTCCTTAACTTTTTTTATTCTTTGCACTTTACGTCTCTGTCACCTTTTATTTTATTTTTTTTTCTCTCTCTACTTCCAACATTTACGAGGCCGAGTCGGTCTTTGGTGCCTCAAGTTTCCCAATTCGAACCCGTCTCGTTACAGTTTCTTGGCGGAGGAGGTGCCGCCATTTCCCTTAACTTAACAAGGTGTCATATGTCGTTATTTCGCCACTAAAGCTCATATTAATATCATATACCTATTTGCCTTCACGCTTTACATCTTACTCATGGTAACTATACGAGCGCAGTCTCTCATTATGCAAAAAGTCCGGCCAACAACACAAACAATGAGGAAAAATGCCCGCTAATTTCTCGTTCCCCAAAAGAGTTAAACAGAAAATCCCCTCCAGTATAGGTCATAATATCAGGCAAACCCACAATCTAGGAACAATCATTCCCATCATCCCTATCAGTCTATGCAAGGCGCGACATTAAGGTACTTTCCTCAGCCATCTGTTCCTCACACACAGGTACTCACGAGCATGTCAGGTCACGACTGCACGCGTCCCTCTCCGTTTTCTTCACACACTCACCTGAAAAGAGGACAGACTTAGTTATTGACACATTGTAAATTTATTTCTTCATTCTACATAAAAAGGAAGGAAGTCAGTGGTTAAGAATAGGTACGTAACTGAGGTATAGTCATCACATAACGTCTCACAGCATCTCTAGAACGACAGACAATTACATACATGCATACATACAGAGAGACAGACAGACAAACAGATAGATAACTGGAGAAACAGACAGGCAAAACGATACAGAAAAAAAAGCAGACAGACAAAAACACTGACAGGCAGACAGACAGAGAGAAACACAATCAGACTGGACAGGCAGACAGAGACAGACAGACAGGCAGACAGAGACAGACAGACAGGCAGACAGAGACAGACAGACAGGCAGACAGAGACAGACAGACAGGGAGACAGAGACTGACAGACAGGCAGACAGAGACAGACAGACAGACAGACAGAGAGACATGGAGACGGACATAAAAAAAAAAAAAACATAAGATTTACCCATCAACACTTTACTGCACATCTACACTACCAATCAAATCACATGCACACGAGGCCCTACCTATCTACACCACGAACAAATACACAGGTAACTAACAGGTGCAAGCAGACCTACCTGTGATACCCTTTACTAGTTAGCACGCTATTCTGAACACACACACACACACACACGTAGCAGCCCACCCACCACCACCAAGCCTCACAAACAACACGTGGGCCATATTAAACCAATCAGAGCAGAGTGATTTGAAGTCAGTCATTATTGGGCACCTCGTGTACCACTCCCCTCCACCTGCACCGCCCGCCATGGCTTCCCCCTTAATGGCTAACTAATTGCACTGAAGCCCAACGGTCACGCTTTTCATCTCTGCTTAGGATCATCCACTTCGTTATTTTTTCCCACTAGTGATTGAACTGCCTTGTTTTATTTTTTACTTGTTTATTTATTTTTTATTTCTATTTATTTTTGTTTTTTTTGGGGGGCGATGTCTCTTTTCCATCACTTTGTGTCTACGTGCGAAGTGTAGCGACGCCATGTTTCTTTTTTCTTTTTTTTTTTTTTGCATACGTATTAATTGTTTGTGTTTGTGTATGTACAATCGTGGACAGAAGTGGAGCATTTCTTTTATTTATTCCATTTTTTTTTTTTTTTTTTTTTTGCGTGATTGTGTCTGGGTGCGTAATACAGTGTTGCCGCGCCAAATGCTGGTCGCTTTTTGTTGCATGTGAAGTGTCGTCGGTTTATTAATTGCTTGTTCTTTTATGTACAGTCGTGCTTACAAACCGAATCTTTTTTTTTTTTTTTTTTTCCTCAATTTGTGTCAGGGTGCGTAGTGTAGCGGCGGCAGATGTTCCTCGTTTTCTGTTGCATGTTAACTGTGGTGACTCTTTTAATTATTATTATTTGCGAGTGTACAATCGCAGCCACAAGTCGAGTAATTTTTTATTTATTTATTTTTTTCATGACTTTAATATTCTGTTTTTAGTGTTTTTGTTCAATTTTACGTGTTTTGTTTTCTTTATTAACAGTTACGAATGAAAGAGGAAAGGGAAATGGCAAAATAATATACGAATGCTAAAGAATAAAGTAACGAAAGTAATAAAAACGGAACAGACAAAGAGAGAATAAGAATAAACAAACAATGAATACTAAGAAGAGAAAATAACAAAAAAAAAAAAAGAAAGCACTCAGGAAAAGACCCAAACCTGTGCAATTTAATTAAGTCACCTGTATTTCGTGAAGGGCGCCTCCTCACCTGCCTCGCGCTACTCATCCTTGAAAATCACTATAAAAAGGAAAAAAAAAAAAATACCCTCTCTCTCTCTCTCTCTCTCTCTCTCTCTCTCTCTCTCTCTCTCTCTCTCTCTCTCTCTCTCTCTCTCTCTCTCTCTCTCTCTCTCTCTCTCTCTCCTGGACCTGATTAGCTGGAACAAAAGAAGAAGAAAAAAGAGGAGAAAGGGGAGAGGAAAAATAAAATAAAAAAAAAAGGTCCTCCCAGCCATTTATTAGAGGGAATTAATTTTTTCGTAAGACAGACTGGAAGGGCTTTTAATCTTGAGTATCGTTAATCTCACGTTCAGCCTTTTTTTTTTTTTTTATCTCCTTATCGCTACTAATACCAGTGCCAGTTGTAGTGCTAATACCAAAAGGGTTAGAATTAAGGTGCCACTTTCTAAATTTCCTTCTGTTTAGCTCAATTTTTTTTTTTTTCAGAGTGGGATATTAAGCAGTTTTCTTCTATTTTTTTTTTGTGCCTCTTACTGTCCTTCACGCATGTTAAAGAAAAGTTGCAAGCTATTTTTATTATTATTATTATTATTATTATTATTATTATTATTATTATTATTTCTATTGTTATTATTATTATTATCAACAAATTCTGCTTTTCTTTATACTCTCCTCCTCTTACTTATTTTTACTGTTACTTTTCTTACGATTCAGTCTCCCTTTATACCGTAACTAATATCAGCAATAATAATTCTAATAATAATAATAATAATAATAATAATAATAATAACTGCAATATCAATACGACCAACAATGAATACACACACACACACACACACACACACACACACACACACACACACACATTATTTTGCGTTCTTTAATACTCTGCTCCTCCTCCTCCTCCTCTTCCATCTCTTTTCTAACTATAACTACTCGTGCATCCAGTCTCTTCCTCATGCTGACGCTGAGGACACTAATATTAACCATATGGCGACACAAACATCAGACAACACCAATACACTAACAGTATGAGCAATGTTAACGAGGAGGGACCGATTACTGTCAGATATTGCTCTCCTAGATACTCTGAGCCGCCTCCTCCTCCTCCTCCTCCTCCTTCCTCCTTCTCGTCCTCCGGTAGGTGACAGCTTAAGTGCTCTCAGTGTTGGCTCAGCAGATTAACCTGTTATAGGCTAACACACATGCAGTTATCTGTCCTCTTGAATGCACACCTGACCTACCTTACGCCTCTTCCTCCTCCTCCTCCTCCTCCTCCTCCTCCTACTCCTCTAATTCGTCGTGTTTAATAACAGTAAAATATTCAGAATTAATTACGTGTATATATATTTTTGTTATTAAAGTTTCTGTGTGTGTGTGTGTGTGTGTGTGTGTGTGTGTGTGTTACGTAGCCATCAATACCTACGTTTAGTCCAGACAACACTAGTAACACATTAATAACACATTTACTTTATTCCCTCTAACTCTCACTATATAAATTCACCCAGGAACACCATTTCCTACTACTACACAGTCTACCACCCGCACCCTTCCTTTAATATTCCTCCCATCACCATACGCATCCTTCATCCCCATCACTACACCATCCCATCTCTCACTTCCATTCTCAGACCACGAAGGGACGATAGACAAACTCCACCGTAACACAGACACACATAAAGACTGAATTCCTTTGTGTTCCTTTGTGTTAGAGGGAAAAAAATAAACTAGAGAGATTGCAGTGGAGGAGGACCACGATGGGATGGGGAGGCGGGAAGGAAGAAAGGAAGGGAAAAGAGGAAGGGAAGTAAAAGGAAGGACGGCATAATGGCTGGGGTGGAAAAAGGAAACATGGGGACAAGAGGTGAGACAGGACAGGTATCTCAGATGGGGACAAAGAAGCGGAGGAAAGAGTGTCCCGCGGAGGCTCTGAGGGACTGCTGCAGAAGGAGAAAGGGGGAGGAAAAGGAGGAGGAGGAGGAGGAGGAGGAGGAGGAGGAGGAGGAGAAGGAGGAGGAGGAAAAAGTTAAGGAAGTAATGAAAAATAATGAGGTGAAAGAAAGGTGCATCTGTCTGATTGTTAATGTGTACAGAGAGAGAGAGAGAGAGAGAGAGAGAGAGAGAGAGAGAGAGAGAGAGAGAGAGAGAGAGAGAGAGAGAGAGAGAGAGAGAGAGAGAGAGAGAGAATTGTTTCTTCCCCATTCAGCAACACAACAATCACATTACCAACTTCCCTTCCTATAAACATTCTCTCTCTCTCTCTCTCTCTCTCTCTCTCTCTCTCTCTCTCTCTACTTTTTGCTCAGTCTTTCATTTACATTTTCATTGCCTCATTCTTTAAACTGACTGACGTCCTCGTGTCTCTCTCTCTCTCTCTCTCTCTCTCTCTCTCTCTCTCTCTCTCTCTCTCTCTCTCTCTCTCTCTCTCTCTCTCTCTCTCTCATTCTGTTACGTTAAAAATCCACGAGTTTACTTTCGATATATATATTTTAGTTCCTCGAGAAGTTTGAGTTAAAGTTTCACTTGTTTAAAAATTCACGAAACTTTAGTCGTAAATATATTCCTTTTTCTTCTCTCCTCTATGAATGTTGTTATATTTGTGAGTTCATAACAACATAGCGCATTTCATCCGCCCAAGTGATCATCATCCTACTGCAGGCACAAATTTGCTTTTCACAATTCATTTCTTTCACTTCCAGCTCAAATATTTTACACACACACACACACACACACACACACACACACACACACACACACACACACACTCAAAGTCACTGATGGAAATAAGCACATTTACTTAATGGACCGAGCAGTGGGAGGGCGAGGCGGTGACCACGAAATAGTAAAGACGAGAATTTTCTTACTTTCTGTTCACCATTTGCACCTTGGCGAGAGAGAGAGAGAGAGAGAGAGAGAGAGAGAGAGAGAGAGAGAGAGAGAGAGAGAGAGAGAGAGAGAGAGAGAGAGACAGAAAAGAGGTATAGAAGGAACAGAGGGGTGCAGAGAGAAGTTGAAGGAAAACATAACACAAAAAAAGAGGAAAAAACAGGAAAATTTAGAGAAAAAACGTAGGAAAATTTAGAGATAGAGACAAGGAGACGAGACAGAAGGATGACAAAAACAGGAATTATAAGAAAGACGAAGTGTGAGAGAGTAAGAAAAGGAAGAAACACAGAAGACAAGCAGGAAAGCACCGGGACAGACAATTGTGTAGGATAAGCTCAGGGGGGGAGCACGGGTGGCAGGGTAGTGTAAGGGAGAGCCAGGTTGAGGGGGAGATGTAGGGGTGGGGGTGATGGAGTAGAGGGGGAGAGGGAGGGTGGCAGTGAATGGTAGAGGCGGTGGATGCTGGTCAAATAAATCTTCTACGAACTTGTTTCAATTGAGTGTTGTGTTGATCCCCTTCCTTCTCCTCCTCTTCCTCCTCCTCCTCCTCCTCCTCCTCCTCCTCCTCCTCCGTACTTCAGTTTTACTTCTATTTCGTCTCTTTCAATTTCCTCTTTTTATTCTTATTTCTCCTCTTTTTCCTTTATTTTCTCTTGTTCTTTTTGTTCGTGTTCTTGTTGTTCTATATTTTCTCTTCTTCTTTCTTCTTTGTCTTATTCTTCTTTCTTTTCTTTTTCATCTTCTCCTTTACGTTCTCCTCTTTTTCTTCTTTTTCTTTTCTTTTTCTTCTTCTCTATTTTCTCTTCTTCTTCTTTTCTTCTTTTTTTTCTTCTTTATTTGCTCTTCGTTTTTCTTCTTTTTTGTATTTTCTCTGTCATTTTCTTTTATTTTATTTTCTTCTTCTTCTTCTTCTTCATCTTCTTCTTCTTCATCTTCTTCTTTTCTTCTTCTTCTTCTTCTTCTTCTTCTTCTTCTTCTTCTTCTTTTCTTTTCTTCTTCTTCTTTTCTTCTTCTTTTCTTCTTTTCTTCTTCTTCTTCTCCTTCACCCTCTTCTTTCCTCCTTCGTTTAATTTAATTTGTTTTCTGCCTTTCTGTTGTTTTAATTTCTCCCTTTTATTCTTATTTATTCTCTTTCTCCTCTTTTTTAATCTTCCTCCTCCTCCTCCTCCTCCTCCTCCTCCTCCTCCTCTTCCTCTTCCTGCTCCTCCTTCCTTTAATCTTACTTCTTTTTTCGCCTTTCGCTCTTTTAATTTCTTTTTTGTTCTTATTTCTCTCCTCTTTTTTTCCTTCACCTGCTCCTCCTCTTCTTCTTTCCTCCATCTCCTCCTCTTCCTCTTTCCCTTTAATTTCACTTCTTTTTCGCTGTCTTCTCTTTTATTATTATTTTTTCTCTCTTCCTCTTCCTCTTCCCCTTCAATTCTTTTTTTTTTTTACTTTCACCTCTTCGTCTTCCTCGTTCCCTTTAATCTTTCCCTTTTTTCCTCCTTTCCTGGTCTGGAGCATCTCTTCCTCCTCTTCTTCTTCCTCCTTCTCCTCCTCCTCCTCCTCCTCCTCCTCCTCCTCCTCCTCCTCCTCCTCCTCCTCCTCGTCCTTCAATCCTGCCACCATACCGAGGCTTCCTACAAGATGGGAGTTCTCTCAAGCAAGTAATTTCTTTATAAGGCAACAACTTTTCATCTACCAGTTACTTCCTCCTCTTCTTCCCTTTCCATCTTCTCTACCTCGCCCTTCTCTTCCTGCTCTCGTTTTTTTGTTTTTGTTTATGATGTTTTTTTTCGTTACTTTATTGCAGCTTCCTTATAAAACTTTCATATTCCTTCTCCCTTTCCTTTCTTTCTTCTCCACCTCGTTCTTCTCTTCCTCCCTTCTTGTTATTGTTGATGTTTTTTTCTTCCCTCTGTTTCTCTCTAAGTGACTATTGCAGTTTCCTTAAAAGACAGCTACCTTCCATCTACCCGCTACTTCCATATTCCTCCTCCTCCTCCTCCTCCTCCTCTTGCTTCTTTCTTCCCCATCTTGGCCTTCTATTCTTCCCTCCTAAATATTTCTTATGCTGCTTTTTTTTTACCCTCTATTTCTCTCTAAGTGACTCTATTGCAGCTTCCTTGTAAGACGGCAACCTTTCCTCTACCCGCTACTTTAATTTTCCTTCTCCCTTTCCCATCTTTCTTCTTTACCTCGTCCTTTTCTTCCTCCTCTCGCTTATTATTGTTGATGTTAATTATTTATTTATTCTTTTTAATTTATTCCTCTCTTACTGACTCTCTACTGCAGCTTCCACGTTAGATCATCTCGTCTTCTTTTTTATCCAAGACGAGTTCTGGTCAAAGGCAATAAAAAATACAGCAAAAAAAGAAAAAAAAAGTCACTGAAGATGCCAGTCCCAAAAGAAAATTGTCCAAGAAAATATCCAAATTTACCGGAAGTGTCTTGAAGCTTCACTCTTCGCACTCCACGTAAAGGGCTTAGATTCCTCTTGGTCTCTTACCACCGATGATCTGAGACTCACCCAGGATTCTTAGGGTTAGAAATCCAGGTAGAAAATATAGGTAAACGGGTTCAGACTTGATAGCTGTACAGACTTGATAGATTGTACAAAGAAAATGAGAAGTAGCTCACGAAACTCAGGGACAGAACACTAAGTAAACGAGTTCAGGCTTGATATAGTTAGGTTTTAAAAAGGAAACAAAAATCAAATTGGTTCAAAAATAGTGGTAGATGACTGGAATGAAGTTGGTAATCAGGTTGTTAGTGCTGAGTCAAGAAGGAGCTTTAAACGATTAGTCATGTTAAGGATAGAGGTGCAAATTCTCTCTCTCTCTCTCTCTCTCTCTCTCTCTCTCTCTCTCTCTCTCTCTCTCTCTCTCTCTCTCTCTCTCTCGTAAGGACACCACCTCTTAATTCGATGAAGGAGTTAATGCACATGATTATAATGGTGTCCACTGTTAATACCGATAGTGAACACACAGCTGCCTTGCTTACCCTTCACACACACACACACACACACACACACACACACACACACACACACACACACACACACACACACACACACACAGTAAGCTGGATATAGGATAAGAGTGTTAACAGGACGAAAAGGAGCTTGAGGTAAATCCAG
>NC_087174.1:21245607-21283107 GCF_035594125.1 Scylla paramamosain | reverse complement strand
TACGCAACATAAATAAGAGGAAAAATGAAAAAAAGGGAAAAAAACAGGACAGTCATTATTTTTTCCCGTGGCGTATGTAGCACGTTCATTTTTTTTCCTTTTTTTTAAACCATATTTTTTTTCGAGTCATGTACATTTTTTTCATTTAGTAACTGTTGTGCTTCTATGTATGTACGTACCTCCATTATACGTACATAGACTTCCCCTCTTACCCTATGCACGCATATTATTCATTGCACGGGTACGGCTCCGGGTTTTGTCGGGGGGAGCGTGGTGGTGATGACGGTGGTGGTGATGGTGGTGGTGGTGGTGATGGTGGTGAAGCTAGGCGCGTATTGTGATTCATGCAGTTAAGCTCAGTGATGGGGGGGGAGATGAGAGAGAGAGAGAGAGAGAGAGAGAGAGAGAGAGAGAGAGAGAGAGAGAGAGAGAGAGAGAGAGAGAGAGAGAGAGATACTATTACTGTGGAGAGGAGTGATAAATGTGCGTGCGTGCGTACGTACGTGCGTGCATATGTGTGTGTGTGTGTGTGTGTGTGTGTGTGTGTGTGTGTGTGTGTGTGTGTGTGTGTGTGTGTGTGTGTGTAGATTACAGAAATATGAATAAATGGAAATGGAGATGCAGGAGAAGGAGAAAGAAGAAAAAGAAGAGGAGGAGGAGGAGGAGGAGAAAGAACAGAACAATGATGATGCTGACAACAACAACAACAACAACAACTACTACTACTACTACTACTGCTACTACTACTACTACTACTACTACTACTACTACTGCTGCTACTACTTCTATTACACCAACAACAGCAAACACAAGAAAAAAAAAAACGAAAACACGATAAGACAAAAAAAAAAATAAATAAATAAATAAATAAATAACGTAGTATAGGCTATAAAATTCTTAAATCCTACTAAACAGAAAGAAAACGAAGACTTTTTAACCACACGCTCTTCAGAAAACACACACAACATCGCACAGAAACAGACACAGCCAGACATTACGAGGAAAAGAATCTCACACAGACCAAGGGCGCCAGATCACAAGAACATAAGGAAAGCTGCAAGAAACAAGTAGACTAACACGATACTCTGTCACTAAATCAATCACTTCATAATCATTAATTCCTCAATCAGCAGAGGAAACAAATGAAGGAGAAACTCTAAGAGGACAGTAATAAATATCAAACCAGAGGATCCAAAATACAAGAACATAAGAAAAGCTGCAAGAAACTCAGCCTCAATAAATCAATCAACTCCTTCCATCATGAATTTTTAAGGCGGCTGAGAAAACAAATGAAGGAAAAAACTCAAAACAAAAGGTAATAAATATAAGCTTAATGCAGTTAGTTGATAAGATGTAAATAAAGCAGATAATATTGAAATTACATTAGCGTTTTCATCTGAGAGCTAAGTTAGGTTGGGTTCGGTTCAGTTAAGTTAGGTAAGGTAAGATTAGATTAGATTAGGTCAGGGTAAGGTTAGATTAGGTCAGGTAAGGTTAGGTTAAGTTAGGTAAGGTTAGGTTAGGTTAGGTAGAGGTTAGCTTAGGTTAGGTTAGGTAAGGTTAGGTTAGGTTAGGTTAGGTTAGGTTAGGTTAGGTAATGTTAGGTTAGGTAAGGTTAGGTTAGGTTAGGTTAGATTAGGTTAGGTTAGGTTAGGTTAGGTAATGTTAGGTTAGGTAAGGTTAGGTTAGGTTAAGTTAGGTTAGGGTAAGTAAGGTAAGGTAATGTAAGGTTAGATTAGTTTTGGTTAGGTTAGGTTAGGTTAGGTTAGGTTAAGTTAGGTTTGGGTAAGTAAGGTAAGATAATGTAAGGTTAGATTAGGTTAAGTTAGGATAGATTAGGTTTAGATTCATTCAGTTCATCAATTTCACCGCTGATCCCTTCATTGGATAGATCACGATATGAAAAAGCGTCATATTTTTGCCCCAAACAAAGCGGTCAGCGTCTGGAAATTAGCAGGCTAAGGTTATTTCCATAATCCCCAATAAAATAAATTAAAGGAGTAAATAAAGCAAGTCAGGCGGCCGTGAAATTACTCGCGGTTGGCAGGTAATAATTCCCAGCCGCGCCATCAGATCCAGGTAAATAGGACACACACGTGAAGATAAAAAAATAAAAAGGAGGCGTCATCGTTTCAAAAGTGTTTACCGATGCATGTAGTTTAGTAGAGCACACGTGAATCACCGCTCACAGTATTTTGTTTTGTCAGAGCTTGTCCTTATCTGGAACTCTATTCTGAAACACTTCCTCGCCACACTTCCACGACTTTCAAAAGCCCCTAGATGAAATTACACGGTTTTTCATTTTTATTTTTATTTATTTTTTTCGGTTATAATGACAGATTAAATATTTCTACACTGTTAATAGAAGAAACACCCGCGCCGCACCTTCCACTACTTTCAAAAGCCTCTAGATGAAATTACACGGGTTTTTATTTATTTTTTCGGTCATAGTGACAGATTAAATGTTTCTACACTATCAGTAGAAGAAACACCCGCGCCGCACTTCTACTTTCAAAAGCCTCTAGATGAAATTACACGGGTTTTTAAGATTTTTTTTTCTGTTATAGTGACAGATTAAATATTTCTACATTATTAATAGAGGAAACACTCCTAAGAAACCCGTGACAAGCTCTGTGGCTCTGTTTGTTTGTTCTTCGTTATGGGGCTTACGTGGGGAAGACGAAGAAGAGGTTGAGGAGGTGGTGGTGGTCGTGGTGGCAGAGCGAATGGTTTCTGAATACGGGCCTTGTATCATTATTAACTAACATGATCCCACATTTTATTTTCTCTTCTTATTCTTTTCTTCACCCCTTTCAATTCCTTTTCCTTGTTTTTTTTGTATCTTTTCTCCCCTGTTATTTTGTCTTGGTTCCCTTGTTTTCAGTTTCTTTCTATACTGTACCTAACTTTTCTATTTTCATTACTATTATTATTACTACCATCTTTCATCACCAATTATCTCTTATTTTCAAGTACTACCTCCTCCTTTCTTTTCCCCCATCTCCCTCTCCGTACATTTTATTTGCTTATTCATTTCTTTCTTCTTTCAAATTCGTCTTCGTCACATTTTTTTCTGTTCTCTGTCTTCTTTCTTTTACTATTTTCATTTTTTACTGTTTTCTTCATTTAAATTCGTTTCCTTATTTCCATTCTCGTATTTTCTTTCTTTCACCATCTATTTTTTTTTTACTTATCTTCCCTTATTTTCACTGTTCTTTCAATAATGCAACTAACTTTTTCACTTTCATCTTTATCATCATCTTTGCCACTCATTTCTTTGATCTACGTATCCTACCTTCTCGTTTCTTTACCCCATCTTCCTCTCCCTCTCCGTTTCCCTCTTTGACGTTCCCCTATCTACTCCATCTCCTTTACTACCAACGCGAGATAGATAGATAGATAGATAGATAGATAGATAGACAGATAGAGAGAGAGACAAAAAAGAGAGAAAAAAAGAGAGACGGGGGGAAGGGGACAGGCGTACAAAACAAACAAGACAGCGGCAGGATAACCTCTACGGCCTCCTACTTCGGGATTGCCGTGAGCGCCGAGGCAAGGTGAGGGAGCGGCGGTAATCGGCAGGCTAAGGGCGGGGGAAAGGACGGGGAAGCCTCATCTAAACACCCAACACCACTACCACCACCACCACCACCTCAGCCACCACCGTTACCTTGTGTTGCTACCCGCTTCTGACGGTGGGGGTGTAGGAGGAGGAGGAGGAGGAGGAGGAGGAGGAGGAGGAGGCCCTGAACGTGACTAGTATTGTACTTGATGTTTCCTGGCTTCTCTCTCTCTCTCTCTCTCTCTCTCTCTCTCTCTCTCTCTCATCTCTTCTCTCTCTCTCTCTCTCTCTCTCTCTTTCTGTAAAGTTGGTTAGCTTTGTTTATCTGTTTGCTTATGCGCTGTCTTGTGCACAGTCCTTGTTAAATAAAAAGCTAAGAAAACAGTTTTTTAAGTTTTAGAGACGTTTTAGGGAATGCAAAAAAAAAAAAAAAACGAAATGAAAAATCGAGAAGAAATTGATGTCTGATCCTCCTCTTCCTTTTTCCTCCTCCTTCAACATTTTATTTCTCTAAAATCACTCACTACTCCTCCTCTCTTCTTTTCCATTTCTTTATTTTTTTTCTTCTCTTATCTTTTCCCTTTCAAAACCTCATATTTTTCCCTCGCTCTCCTTTTCCTCTTCTTCCTCCAATTTCCCTTCCTTCTAATAGAATCTCCTTCCTTCCTCCTCGTCCTCCTACACAACCTTTCACTCCTCTCCTTCTCCCTCCTTCTTCCCAAACTCTCACACTCACGCGAGGAGCAAACTAAGACACGCAACACGAAGGAAAAACAACAATTCAAACAGAGGAGGAAAGAAATGGAAGAACACACGAAGACAAGGCAATGAGTAGAAAAAATTAAGATTGACTTGATTAGAATACATAGTTTAATGAAAGTTAAAAAAAAAAAAAAATGGAAAGATAAAAAATTCGATTGCAAGAATGAAAGGACAGAAAAAAAAATACAGAAGAGCAAAAGGAGAGAAAAATAAAAAGAAAATAAAAAGAGTAGACTGGTTGAAAATTGTGTGTATGATTACGTGAACTCGCAAAGAAAAAGACGCGCGTGTGTAAAAAAAAAAAAAAAAAGAAGTAAAATAATAAATATATAAAAGATAGATGAAAACTGTTTGTGGAAAAATAATACCTACAAAAAAAAAATCATAAGAAGGAGAAAGTGTGGAAAAAAGTATGCAGGCAATGAAATAAGTCAAATTCATCATGGAATATAAAAAAAAAAAAAAGCCAAATTCTCATGAAAAATGTGTTAGCGCTGTGCTGATTGAAATGCAAGACGCAAAAATATTCAGAATAAATATATATATATATATATATATATATATATATATATATATATATATATATATATATATATATATATATATATATATATATATATAAAAAAAAAAGTTGAAAATATTATAGTAACTATGTTTAAGAGAAAAAAAAAACTAAATAAATCAATAGAAAGGTGCATAAGTAAATAAACAAATAAATAAATACATAAATAAATGCACAAATACATAAATAAATACATAAATAAATAACGAATACAATAACACTAATTTGTCAAAAGGACAGGTAAGAAAAATTCCCATACCTGTTTTCTTCCTAGTAAATTACAGGTGACCTTGCCACGTGCCTCCCTCCTAGTACATGAAAGAAAACAACTCTCTCTCTCTCTCTCTCTCTCTCTCTCTCTCTCTCTCTCTCTCTCTCTCTCTCTCTCTCTCTCTCTCTCTCTCTCTCTCTCTCTCTCTCTCTCTCTCTCTCTCTTTGTTGCTGTTTATCCAGCTATCTATTTATCTGTTTATTTCTTTCTATCTATATGTATATCTGTATCTATCTATCTATCTATTTATCTATCTATTTATTTATCTTTCTATCTACATATCTATTTATTTATCTATCTATTTATCTCGTTATCTATATATATCTCCGTCTGTCTATCTATCTATCAATCTATCTCTCTATCTATCTGTCTAACTATCTCTGTATCTATATATCCATCTATCTACTAGTCAATCTACCTACCTATCTATTTACCTATCACCTAATAAGTACCAGATCACCTTGTACCCTCTCCCATCAACTAACAAGCAACAGGTGACCTTGTACGTGTCCTCCCCATCACCTAATTAGCAACAGGTCACTTGGTACATTCATCCACAACCCTGGTAACTGTACAAGGCTAACAGTCACCTAAGTACAAAGAAATTATTGTCTTTCCTAAGGGTATATGTTTTTACAAGTACATAGTTGGTGAACTAGGCGCTTTTGGAACGAGTCACCACCTGTAATCACCGCACACCTGAGTTTTTCACACCTGACTCTTCACACCTCACTCCTGCCTTCCGAAAACCTTTGATTCATCTCCACACGGCGGCTTCAAGTAATGAGGGGAAAATGAGTTTCTCAGAATACTGGCGGGGGGAAAAAGGAGAGTCCGACATTACACTAGGGAGAAAAGAATTTGTCATTGCACTAGAGGGAAAAAAAAGGTAATCTGGCATTGCACTAGATGGGGAAAAAAAGAGAATTTGACTTTGCACAAAAACGGAAAAAAGAGAATTTGACATTGTACTAGAGGGGAAAAGTGAAAGACCTGACATTATGGCAGTAAAAAAAAAAAATAGTATTGAACCAGAAGGAAAAAAATATTTGACATTGCACTGAAAGGAAAAAAAAAGAGGGGATTTGACATTACACTAGAGGAAAAAATAAGAAAACCTGACATCACATTAGGGAAGCTGTAAGAAAATATGGGAAAATAAGAGAGAACAAGGGAAAATAAGGAAAGCTTAACAAAAATAAAAAAAAATAAAGGAAATTAACGTAAAACATAAAAATAAGAGAAAATGAAGGAAACGAGAAAATAAGAGAAAATAAAGGAATCTTAACGAAAATAAGAGAAAAACAAGGGAAGAATCAAGAAAAATGAGAAAATAAGAAAGATTCAAGGAAAAAATGAGAAATAAAAGAAAATTAAAGAAAATTCCAAGAAAATAAACAAAAATAAGGAAGGCTTCAAGAACCTATCATACCTACACGGGGCAATTGCTGTACAGAAAAAGAAAAAAAAAACCTACTCTGGACTTCCTTTCATCCCCTGTCCATAAATTAATCGAACCTTTTAAAATTCCCTATTGACTCTGCACTAACAACCTGATTATTGAACAGAATAGGAGTGTTGTCTTTTCTCAGCTACATACTTTTTATTTATTTATTTTTTTTATTTAAGAGACTGCAGTGGAAAATAAAAATCTAAAAATTGGCAGGTAATTGTAATGCTGTCTATGAGTGAAAGGGTTAAATGTTTATCGCGTGGGTGGTAATAAATATTCTCGATGGGAGGTGTTGAGCCGCGGATGAAAATTAATTGCTGACTGTCTGACTGATTTATGTATTGGTGTTGTATTAATGGACTTACGTGACGCCTCTGTAAGAATCCAAACTCCTGATGAGCAACAGTTGAGAGTCACGAAGGGGAAAAGTTAATGAAAGAAAAATAAAAAAAGTAACAACTACATTCTCTCATACATACATTTACACATACGAATATACATATGCATACGTATATACATACATACGTAGAATAACTTAATGCAAGTTCGTAAATAATGAAAAGCAGTCAAAAATACCTAATGAATACGAATAGAATAGACTTTTATCATTACCAACAAATAAAAAAATAAAAAAATAAATAAACTTACACAACATAACAACAAAAACAAATTAACAATACTTAGTGAACGCAAACATAACAACGGCCAACCACGACAAAAATAAATAAATAAATATATGAAAGAAAACCTCCATAACAACAACAACAATTAGTTCTTATCGTATTAATTCCTTTTCTTTCATCTAAAAATCGAGAGAGTGAAGAGCGAGGGAGTGTTTTCATGGATTACACCCACGGCGTCTAACGAAGGGGCGTGAAAAGAGCATGGGTGAGGATGAAAGGCGTGGAGAGGATGAAGGAGAGGCAGAGAGAGAGAGAGTGAGAGAGAGAGAGGGAGAGAGAGAGGGGGGGAAGGGGGAGGGGGAGAAAAACGCTTACTCCAAAGATAATGACCATTGGAGTCTTTTTCCTTCATTTTTCTTTATCCTTCCCTCATTTATTTTATTTTCCTTTCTTTTCTTTTTCATTTACTCTCCTTCGTTTTGTCCCGCCATTAAATCTCCTTCCTCCTATGCTTTCTTTATCTTTTCTCTCTTCTTCCTTCTCTCTGTCAACTCATTCCTTCTTCCCTTTCTTTTTTTTTCACTCTCTATTTCACTTTCTTTCCTTCTCTCCTTCCTTTAATCACCTATCTTCCCCTCTGTCCTTCCTTTATTCACTTCATTCTCTTCTCTCTCCCTCCTTCCCTACTTTTTTCTCTTCCTCCTTCGCTCTTCCTTACTTCCTTTCTTTCTTCCTTATTTTCTCCTCCCTCATGCCTCATTCCATTCTCTTGCTCGTCTCCCCTTGCCCAACTCTCTCTCTCTCTCTCTCTCTCTCTCTCTCTCTCTCTCTCTCTCTCTCTCTCTCTCTCTCTCTCTCTCTCTCTCTCTCTAACATTACAATTTTTCCTCCTTTCTTTCCTCCACCAGCCCGACTCTCCTCTTTTCTCCCCTCTCCCTCATCCTGTCATACTTTTCCCCTCCTCTTCCTTTCATGTCTCTTTTCTTTCCTCACTCTCATCCACTCATTCCTCCCCCCCCTCTCTCTCTCTCTCTCTCTCTCTCTCTCTCTTTCTCTCTGCCCTCCTGTTTCCTCCCTCACCCAGCCTGTCTCTCCTCCATGTCCCCTTCCTCTTCTTCCTCTCTCTTCCCCTCTCTCTCTCCTATATCTCACAGCCCTCCCCTCACTTACTGTTCTGCTAATGAGAGAGAGAGAGAGAGAGAGAGAGAGGGAGAGAGAGAGAGAGAGAGAGAGAGAGAGAGAGAGAGAGAGAGAGAGAGAGAGATGCGTCCGTATGTTTGTGTGTGCGCATGAGTATGTCTGTGTATGTTTGTCTATCTATCTTTACGTCGATTACTGGCTCTCTCTCTCTCTCTCTCTCTCTCTCTCTCTCTCTCTCTCTCTCTCTCTCTCTCTCTCTCACGTAAGCCATCCCCTTCAATAAAACCTCCCCCCCTCCCCCCGAGAAGAACATTGTACCCCATCAAACAATCTCTCTCTCTCTCTCTCTCTCTCTCTCTCTCTCTCTCTCTCTCTCTCTCTCTCTCTCTCTCTCTCTCCTCTCTCTCTCTCTCTCAGGACAACTTTTCAAAGACACACAATCATGGTATCTTGTTTGCATCGCCCAGTGCTCCAAACAACACTTAGATATAGATGAGGACAATCTTTCCTTTCCCTTTACACTTTCCAGCCTCCCTTTTCCTCCCCTGCCCACTGTCCCATGAATTATTCACACCTCCACGTTTGTATCCACTTGCGACTTGGCAGGTAGAGCTACTAAAAGGTGAGGTGGTTGTTTAGACGTCTGCTATAGCAACTGATCAAGTGGATGAGTTCAACAGATGATACATAACATCAGTGACTTTTCCTAAAATTTCAAGGATGATGTAACAAAGGGAGAAAGGGAGAGAGGAAATATGAGGCCGAGAGAGAGGAGGATAAGTTCAGGAATGAGGTGAGGAGAAAGGAGAGAGGGAGGGATGGTACAGAAAGAGGGAGAGAGAGAGGGGGAAGGAAGAGGATAGGTTCAGGGATGAGGTGAGAAGGAGAAAGGAGAGAGGGAGGGATGGTACCGAGAGAGAGAGAGGGGGGAGAGAAGAAGGCGTGAGGCAGAGAGAAGATAGGTTCAGGGATGAGGTGAGAGGGAGAAAGGATAGAGGGAGGGATGAGGCAGAGAGAGGGAGGAGGGTGAGTGAGGAGGAAAGGAAGGACAGTGAAGGGGTTACATGACAAAATCAAGAAGATACTGCAGTTTTTTTTTTCTTTTTTTTTTTGAGAATAGTGACCCTAGTAAGAAAAGAATAATTTTACAAGTATCCATCAACGCTAGTAATGTTAACCCGCTAACGTACGTCCATGGAAGTAATGACAAGAACCGTTCCTGACAATAGAAATTTTTTCCTCTCGCGCACTCCCACTCGCGCCACGACCAGCGGGAGGAGGGCAGTGACACGGTACTTTAACCTCACTGACAGAAAAAAAAAAAAAAAGAAAAAAAAAAAACAGGGAAACAAATGAGAGAGACCCATTAGTGGAAAGGTGGAGTGAGCAAGAAAGAAAGAAACATCAAGGTAATTATGAGTATCAAAACAGTTGCCGTTTGCTGTGTAAACTGGCAACTAACACCGCCACTAACATTGTACGGGGTGTGTTTCGAAACGTTTCACTGCTTCATCTCGTCTGCTTCTAACAATGTCTGTGCTGGTAAGGGTTTTCAAGGCTGTTTCCATAATTCTGGTGATAGTTTGATAGTTTTGCACGATGAATAGTCCTTGGTGTTAGATAGTAGTCTTGAGAGGACGCAAGGTCATAAGGAAATAAGAAAAGCTGCAAGAAGTCATCAGGCCTTCACGTGGCAGGCAGTGAGTGTATGAGAACCAAGTGTTTCAGAATACAGGCAGTACATATTTGACAGGAGCGTGAGAAATGAGGCGTTATAAGGTGACAAAGCTAAGGGAAAAATACACAAAGACAATAAATTAATATATAAAGAAATGCTATATTGATATTACGAAAAAAAATTTGAGTAAATAAATAAACAACTAATAAAAGAAAAAAAAATCTACACTGGAAATACAAACTCCATAAATCTACTTTCTCTGCTCCCTAAACGTAGATTTAATTTCATTCCTTCATTTGATCACCAAACTTCCTGACCGCGTGCCTTGTGTGTTCCCTCAGCCATCGCCTCATTAATGGCAACTGCTAGTAAAGCTTTGCCGCGGCGCCGTAGTGCGGAAAGGTTAAACAGTCAGCGGGGAAAGAAAAATTTTTAGTTTCGAGTTGCACGAGTGAAGCAAACACCATCAACGTATTGAAATTCAGAGGTGTGTTCACCCCCACGCTTCCCGCTGCTCGCTCTAACACAAATACATCATTGTGGCGTATAGAATTATTTAGATTAAACCTTCGTGGCTCCATCCGATCAATAGGTTAGGAGTTACACAAGTTTCACTGTCTGTTTATGAGCGAAACTAAAGTATATGTAATGTTCATATTATCATGCCTTGTAATCCGCCTCTCTATCATTACTCTTCGCGTTTTTGGCCGCTAATAGTGTTATGTAGATGATTTTATAAGTGAAATCAGGATATATTGTTCTTTTTTTTTTATGCACCAGGTACAGCGACTCAAGGGCAAAAAACAATTTCGGAAAAAAAAAAGTGTCGTTAAAAATGCTTACTAGGAAAAAGACATGAAAATAAAAATGGGGAAAATGCCTGGTAATGGAGATAAAAGACCTGCTCATTAAAAAAAAAGAAAAACTGAAAATGGAAGATAAAAAAAAAAAGACAAATTTTAATGGAGAAAAGCCTGCTAATAGAAATAAACTTGCTATTGGGGAAAAAAAGGCCAGTAAATACAAGAAAAAAAAGCCCCCTCAAGATTAAAGGTCTGCTAATGGAAAAATAAAAAAAAAAGGCCGCTATTGTACCTTACATGCCTTAAAACTACCCGAAACAAATACATGAATGAATGAAAAGGGTTTCCTGCCACAGAAACATAATTAATCTGATTGTATTTATTGACACGGTACTCATAAATCATTAATGAATGTTGGCGTTCTTTCCGTGTTTCTATTAATACCACACACACACACACACACACACACACACACACACACACACACGCACATACATACAATGAATTTTAATCCCACAGACGTGCAAAGGTCACAAGGGCAAAGGTAATAAACTCCAGTGCAAGAGGCGACGGTGACGAGCAGGAGAGCAGCAGAAGCGAGGGAGTGTTGCGATGGTGTGGTCGTGAGGGAGGGAGGGAAGAAGTGAGGAGGGAAAGAAGAGAGGGAAGAGGTGAGAGTAGAGGTCAGGGCGAAGGTAATGACCATAACACATACACACACACACACACACACACCCACACACCTAACGTAACCGGGGGAACTCGCTCCCCCCCCCAGCACCACTCCTTGAGGACACAAACCTAACTTGCCCTACCCTAACGTTACCGAAACTAACCAGGGACTTCGCCCGTTGGAACTCCTATTAAGGACATTAACGTAACCTAACATTAGTTAACCTAATCTAGAATAACCGAACCGGAAGCTTCATCCAGGATGGATGCCCTTCCTATCCTCGGCCCGTGGCCAGGATGCGAACCCGTGCTCCTGAGAACCCCTCGGTTCCCAAAGCGCGCGAGGTGTTGAACCATGTATGTCAGGCAATAAAAATAAATATCCTGCTCCAATAAATGTGTCCTAGTATTTGCATAGTACATCCTGGAATAAACAGCACATATGAAAATAAATGAGCAAATAAAGAGTTACCCCTTATTCTTTGTCTTTCAATATACTCACCAGTCCATCCTTGCCACGAGGCCTCCAACCTTTACAAGCCTTCCTCGGAAGAACACACTCATCACACCGAGGAACACGATAACATGCCTGTGTATCTCAACTGGGACCAGGAGAGATGAGTACCAGTTAATCCGTCACCCGAGACCTCCAGGAACATTCGCCACACAACAAACACTCGTCATGCATTCCTCCGGGACACGCATGAAGGGACGCCATTCGCCACCCAGCAAAAATAACAGAAGCTTATAATAATCAGCGATAAAAATACAAAAATGACAAGAAACAGTAAGTGGTAAGAGTACTAGATAGCGATCAGGGCACCCTTTGGTAAAGTCACGAAGTGTTTTGGTCACCACGTTCCTGACTGGCCGAGCGATGCACTTCTCCATCTCCTGGTATCTTTGTTTACCCGACAGACCGAGCAGGTGCATCACTATCACCACCAGCACCACCACGTCCTTTGACAGCAAACGTCACTCACAACATGGGAAAGGAAAACAGGGAATGCTTCTTACTCACACATCCTCCACCTCAAGGACACCCAGCCTCCAGTCCCCGAGCTCCCGATCATTGGCCGGAACACCGCTCGAAGCAGCCTTGAATAGGTTCTCATGCATGTTCGAAACACTTTTGCCCCAGTCATGTCCTAGGCATGGTTCATTATCATGCTCTAAGCTCTCGTGTGGACGTTTGTACCTGCGTTGGTTTGTACCGAACTTTAGAGCAATTAAGTACCAAATGTAGCGAGGAGAGACGCCACAAACATGCGTCCCACACGTGCTAACTGCATGTCAGTTTCGAACACGTTCGACCCCATCCTTCAGGAAACACGCCTGCAAAGTGTCCGGAGGGAAAATGAGCGCTGGCATCTCCCCCAGGAAGTGTTGTTTGTGATTGGCTCATATTACGATCATGTGACGGAAATCGAGGAACGTGATTGGCTGTTGGTTATATGAGCGTTTCCTGCCCGCTGGGAATCATGATGAGGCGAAAATGTGAGGGATATTATCGAGATTTTAATTATGGTGGTGTTCTCTGTGGTATTTGAGAGAGAGAGAGAGAGAGAGAGAGAGAGAGAGAGAGAGAGAGAGAGAGAGAGTAGTGGATGATAGGCTTAACTATGTAATTTCCACTAAAAAAAAAAAACAATATTTCTACAGCGATATCTGGATCCCATGAAACTACAGAACAAGAGTGAAATCCCTGAACAGCAGAGATACGTAAGAACCTTTATGAATACACCATTTCTTCACGTTACTCTGATTGTCTCTGCTTGTCCCTCAGTCTGTCCATCTATTAATCTGTTCGTCTGTTTACTCATATCTGTTTTTGCTGCAATAACTCGAGCATGACGTGGAGAGAGAGGAAGGAGAGGAGAGTATGTTGAGCGAGCAGGAGATGGAAATATTGGGCGTTGGAGGAGGAAAAGGAAAAAAAGAGATGTCGGAAAAAAGGAAGGAAAATTAAAAAAGAATGTTGTATAGAGGAAGGAAAAAGAAAAAAAAAGGATGTTAGAGAAAAGAAAAGAAAAATTGAAGGGATGTTGGAAAAAAGAAGAAAAATTAAAAACAAGATGGTGGGAAAAGGAAGGGAAAAGAAAAAAAAAAGATCTTGCACAAAACGAAGGAAAACGTAAAGAAAGAACGTTGGAAAAGGAAGAGAAAATAAAAAAAAGATGCTGGAAATTGGAAAAAAAGAAAAATCATATTAAAAAAGGAAACAAAAAAAAAAAATGTAAAAAAGAAGAAAAAAGTAAAGCATTTTAAAAAGGAAGAGAATAAGAAAAAATCAAGCTGGAAAAAAGGAAGAAAAATATTGATTCACAAAAAAAAAAAGGGGCAAGGGCGATAGGAATATGAGGACAGAGGACGCTGGAAATGCAGGAGGAAACGGGAAGTGCCAACAGCTTGGAGGGAAGACAAAGGCTGGGTTGTGATGGCAGTGGTGAAGGTGGATGGGATAAGTAGTTATACGTAGAGAAGAGACATTAGCAGAAGGGAGGATGTGGGGAGAGGGAGAGGGAGAGGAGGGAGAAAGGGATAAGGGTGGCCGGGAAGAAGGTGAGAGGGACTCCGACTTGATGGGAAGGAAACAGATGGGGTTTTAGAATGAGGGTAAGCGAGGAGGGAGGAATAAGTGAGTGGGCAGAGATTGGTAGTGGGTAGGAGGGATGGAGAAGGGGTCATGTGGGGAGAGGGAATGAGAAAGAGGCCTGGGGAGGATGAGAGCCAGGAGGGAGGGATTGAGAGCAGGATGGGAGCTTCGTCAGTGCTCCAGCCTCGCCCGCTGCTGCACCCTGGGACTTAATCAACATGGTTCTCTGCAACTTTCGCCTGACAATGCCTGCCCCGGTTAATCACTCAGACGTAGCAGCCTCCACGTGTATCTCTCGAATTTCAAGTCATAGCCACTGACCGTGAAAATACTGGAGTTACTCTTAAACAACTACTCGTTTTCTTTGTTTCCCCGTTGAAGCGAGAACGTGAAGGCAAAGAATACGTAAATATTTCGTGATTTCACCCTTTAATTCACATTGCAAACTATTCACGAGCCTTCTTAGGCACGTAAACTTCTTCCTGTAGTTTTTAGAGTCACTTAGCAAACATGTACGGGTTATTTTAGCGTGTTTTCTGTTATTGTGGTGTGTTGGTACCCGCGCACCACCTTCTCCTCCTTGTCCTCTCCCTGCGCCACAGCTGATCAACAACCCTGACAATGAAACTCTTCTCAGCCTCAGGGATTGATTTTCCTTGCCCATTGTTGCATATAGCTACTGGTGCATTGCCTTTCACTGACTCCCATCCCTCTCTCCCCTTTCTCTCCCCTCACATCTCCCTTTCTCTTCTGCCTTCCCTCCCTCCCTGTCGTATCTCTCTCGTCTCTCACCTCCCTTTCTCCTCCCTCTTTCTCTCTCTCACCATTGCTTCTCACTATCTTACCTCCCTTTCTTTCTGCCTCTGTTCTCTCACCTTCCTTTCTCCTCCCTCTTTTTCCTCACATTGCTATTACTGCATCCACTCCCCCTCTGTCTTACCCCCCTCTTTCTCTCCTCCTTTACCTCCATTTCTCCTCATCTTCCTCTCTCTCTCTCTCTCTCTCTCTCTCTCTCTCTCTCTCTCTCTCTCTCTCTCTCTCTCTTCATTACCTCTCATTGCTTTTCCTCTCTCTCCTACCTCTCTCTCTTCTCTCTCAACTCGCTTTCTCCTCCCTCTCTCTTCTCTCTCATTTCTCTTTCCCCTTCCTCTCTTTCTCTCTCCACCTCGCCTTATCTGCGTCTTAGGGAAATCCAAGAACAGGGAGTCACACTATTCTTGGTTGTGGTGGTGGTGGTGGTGACCTTGGCACGAGCGTGAAGTTGGGTAAGGTCAGGATGCGGTGGTGAGCCTCAAAATGCTTGGCTAAGGGAGAGTTTTATGGTTTGAATTACTCAGCTGCACGTTGCCCAAGGGCGCTGAGAGTATCGTTCTTTCTTTCTCTCAAAAATGTACGAAAATAAAGAGAAAATATATTGAAAAAGACGATACACAGATTCCGTAAGCGTTTTTAAAAGAATTTCCGTGTTCTGTTAACCTCTTACACTCGGCTATGCATTACCTGTGTGTGGTGGGGTTGTAACTTAAACTATAATACGTATTCATATTTCTTTCTCTCAAATGGTACGAAAAGATAAATGAAAAAATGATACACAGATTCATTAAGTGTTTTAAATGCATTCCCGTCTTGTGGTCTATGAATTACCAAAGTGTGTTGAAATTGTACCCTAAACTCTAATACGTTCTCATAGTTCTTTCTTTCAAACATTACGAAAAAGAAAAAAAATACAAATTCAGTGTTTTAAATGCATCCCCGTCTTGTGGTCCTCTCTTGCACTCGAATCTGGATAACCTAAGTGTGTTGAGGCTGTAGTGTACACTCTCATACGTTACACAGGTGTTGCAAGAGGCGGTATGAGTCTCAGGTAGTGTTCTAAATGCATTCCCTTCTGGCTCATATACTCAGCCACGCGGTGCATAAATATATTGAAGGTGTGGTTTATTATATTTAAACTTTATGAAGGCTCTGCTGAAGGCGACAAGGAGCGCTGGGAAGTATTTTAAAATGCTTTCCCTTTTTTTTCTCTCTCTTGTACTTGACAATGCATTAACTACTCTTAAGTGTGGTGAGGATGTGAAGCTTTCCTGCGTAAAACTTCCCTGTAAATTCTCTTTTTAACATCCCTCTCTCCTGTAGCCTTTCTCTTTTTCTCTCTCGTAGCTTCTCTTTCTCTTCCTCCTCGGGTGTAAAGATTCATATCTAACTCTTCCTCTCCTCCAAAACTTCCCAGCAAACTCCCTCCTCACACCACCTCCTCCTCCTCCTCCTCCGACCTTTCTCTTTCCTTTCCCTCCTTGGGTGAACAGAATCGCATCTAACTCTTCCTCTCCTCTCTCCTCCAAAACTTCCTCGCATATCCTCCAAAACTTCCCTTCCCAACACCCCTGCCTCCTCCCACAACCTTTGTGCTTCCTCTCCCTCCTCCTTCAGTGAACAGAATTGCATCGAACTCCCTGCAAAACCTCCCTGCACATTCCCTCTCCTAACATCCTTGCATTCTCCCATAACCTCTCTCTCTCTCTCTCTCTCTCTCTCTCTCTCTCTCTCTCTCTCTCTCTCTCTCTCTCTCTCTCTCTCCCTCCTTGGGTGAAAAGAATCATATTCAATTTTTTCCTTTCTGCTAAACCTCCCTGCCCATTCGCTCCCTAACATCCTTGCCTCCTCTCCTCCCGCAGCCTTTCTCTCCCCTTTCCCCTCGTCGGGAACACAGGCGCGCTAAGCCGATGTCCTCGATTGACTAACAAGCGATCATCCTGCGTGGCTTAGCGGCCTTGCACTTAACGCCAAGATGGTCCTGGTATCCTCGTACTGCTCATCCTGCGTGTCTTGCTCATTGGCTCGCCTCGTTTTACCTTGCCAGCGTCTCCCTCGCCTCCCATTTGCCTCTTGCCGCCCGCTCAAACTAATTATCGACGTCTTTAAGCTTAATGAGGCTCATTGATTGAGGCAGTGAACCACGGGGAGGGGAGGCAGAGGGCCGGCAGAGAGGACATGGGATTGAACGATGCAAGAAGAAACGGAAGACACGCACATGAGGGTGAGCAAGAGAAAGAGCGAGAGAGAGAAAGAGAGACGGAGAGAGATTCCCTTCATCATTACCAGTATTAATCAGTACATTTTTCTTCCCCATTTATTCACAACTATATGACAAACTAAAAGATAGAAATAAATGAACAAAGTAAAATAAAGACAATCTACAAGGAGGAATCTCACTACAAAGCTTTAACTGACCCACCCGTTGGCAGAAGAGGAGGAGGAGGAGGAGGAGGAGGAGGAGGAGGAGGACGACGACAATGACAAAGAAGATGAAGAAGGGAAAGAAAAACAAGAAAAACAAGAACAAGAACAAGAAGTAGCAGAAGAAGAAGAAGAAGAAGAAGAAGAAGAAGAAGAAGAAAAAAAAAAAAAAAAGAAAGAAGAAACTAGAGGAAGAAATTTCATCTCCAGCAGGTCTCGCCTCTGCAACAAGAGCCTCATCAGAAACACGAAGACGTAAGATCGATGTTTGAATCAATACTTTTAATATTCAGTGTCTTCCTAATCCACTCCAGGCTGTTCATGGCTCACTGGCTACCTGTTGTAGTTAATTACGGAGCACCTGTCGCTACACAATGCACTGGTAGTCTGTTATTACTAACTTAATGATTATTTGTATTTTAATGTGTAAGTGAGGCTAACCAGGAGAAACAAAACAAAGAAATTAAGAAAGAGAACTAATTTGCCGTGCCTAAGAAAGAAAATAAAAAAAATATATAACTTGCAGTCACCAAGCTACTGGTTATTCATAGGTAGCTGATAAAAAGAAGAAAGAAGAAAAAGTAACCAGGATATACATACGAGTGTTATAAATCTAACACACCCACATATATGAAAAAAAAAAAAAAGCGAAAAAACCGAAACGCTACATACGTACATGTAAAACGTATTTACGCTTTTCCATCGGATTATACGCGTTTGAAATACACTTTTGCAGCAGAGGATTTTAAACTTTTCCCTCTCTTTTTTTTTTATCCTGGTCCTCGGTGGTAACTTTAGGGCGGGGAGAGAAGCTGGCACATCCCTCCACTCAACATGCCCTGGACTACTGAAATGTAAAGGCTGGCTAACGCTGTGCTTTGTCAAATTGTGCGGCTGCTCATTAAAGTGCTGGGGAAAATGTGAGAATAGAATGTGGTTGTCCTCTTCGCTACTACCGTGGGCTATATTTCCAGAGAGAGTGTGTGGTTGTTAGCTAGTTGTGTGAACGAGTGAATGAGCGAGACTTGTGTGAGGCATGAATACGTGTATGAGTGAACGAGCTAGGCTTCAGTCATAAGTGTTAAGTGGAAGTGCGCGGCCTGGCGCCGGGAGATCACCTACCTCCAGCCTTCTGTTCACACCTTCTGTGAATAAACACCTGCACTGTTACCTGCGTTTCCTGTGCCCCTGCTGGTCAAGAGTCGAACATGGCGCAGTGAGTAGGATCAGGACAAGGCTGCAGTGGGTACGGCGCAGAATGGAGAAGCAGTTGGAGGCGCTGGCTGCCCTGCTAGCGCGACAGTCGGAGCAGAGTCAGGCTCTGCTAGCGCGACAGTCGGAGCAGAGTCAGGCTCGCGAGGAGCGTTTAACCCAGCTGCTGGAGAGAGTGGGGACACAAGCTCCCAGTCGCACCACGGCGAGCAATGAAGGCGAAACCACAGCCCGCAGCACGTCTACCCAGGGCGCGAGGTTCCCGACGTCCGCCACCATCATTCCTCACTTAACGGCGTCAGCATCTTTACGTGAGTTCGACACGTGGCGCCATAAGTTTGAAGGATACGTAACCCTCGCCAGGATAGACTGTCTCTCCCTGGCTGAGCAGAGGGCGGCACTCGCTGCTGTCCTAGACGACGAGTGGACCCGTACACTTCGCTACGGGATAAGCTTACCGAGAGACGCGGAGTTAAGAACCATCCTCGATGCAATGTGTGAGTACCTGCGAAGCCAGCGCAACATCATCATGGATAGAAGAGACTTCTACTCCCGCGTGCAAGAAACGCAAGAAGGTTTTGACGACTTTTTATGTGCTGTTAAGGAAATCGCCAATTTCTGTGACTTTTGCGACCAGTGCATAAACCATCAGCTGCGTGACAGAATTGTCGTTGGGACACGAGACGAAGTGGCTCTGAAACGCATGCTGGAAAACAAGAAACTCACCCTTGAAAACGCCATAGATATTTGCAGAGCATCAGAGAGCGCTAACCAGTGTAGTGCAGTACTAAGGGGCGGCTCTCACTCTTCGAGCCATGGTGTGAACGCTGTCTCGAACTACAGGAAGGGCAGTTTCGGGGGCTCAAGCCCCACGGGCTGTTATCGTTGTGGCAAAGATTGTCGCAGTGACAAAAGGGGATGCCAGGCAATAGATAAAGTGTGTCGTAACTGCGGGAAAAGAGGGCATTTTGCGAGTGTATGTCAGCAGACAGTGAGGAAACGACGAGGAGCTTCGAGGAGTTCCTCAACTGTCTCTCCTCATCGCGGTGCAGGCCCGAGGCGGGGAGCCAGTGCCAGTGTATACCAGCTCTTATCAGGCGTATACACAAAGACGGTGACGGCACGACCTGCGCCCCAGGTGCTCATTACCGCCACACATCCCGCTGGAAGAGACAAGATTACGTGGACTCCTGACTCTGGGGCCGAAACGACCGTTATTGGCCTCGACACGGCAACACTCCTTGGAATCCCGCCCTCCAGCTTGGCGCCCGCTGATGGTGATGGACTTTATGCTGCCGGTAATCACCCCCTCACCTGTGTAGGAACTTTCTCGTCGCACTTGCAACTGGGCGACAGGGAAGCTGAGACTGTTGTGAGCGTGGTGAAGGAGGTGAAGGGGGCGCTGCTTAGCTGGTACGATTCCATCGCTCTCGGAATCCTCCCCGAAGATTTTCCGGCTCAAATCCGACCGCTACGCAGGGAAGAACAGCACACCGGCAACAGCTCCATCAAGTACCCGACCGCCTCGCAGCCACCTCTATCTACGCCCACAGAAGTGATCAGCTGGCCTCATTCCTACGATCCAACGCCACAGCAGCGTGCGGGGCACGCTGCTGCTGTGATCAAGGCCTTTCCCAGCGTCTTCGAAGCAAAGGAAGGTTTACGTGCAATGGCTGGTGGATCCATGGCCATCGAGTTGACAGACGACGCCCTCTCACGTGCTCCAGTACAGGACCCAGTGGAGGAAGAGGATGCTGCTACTTCTGGTGACCTCGACCCTCTCCACTCAGCGGTCATCTCAGCGTTATCTGCCACCAATGAGGACGGCGTCCGCTTAGCACCACTCCAGGATCAGACTGTGGAAATGGTACGTGCCGCAGCAGCAAGAGACGGGGAGTACTGCTTGCTCAAGAACGTCATCATCGAGGGCTTCCCTGATCATTGCCACGACCTCGATCACCGCTTGCGTACGTACTGGCCGGTGCGCAGTCTGCTGGCCGTAGACGACGACCTGGTGGTTTACGGGCCGAGGCTTCTTATTCCTCACAGCCTCCGCCGAGAAACACTAGAGCGACTCCATGACAGTCATCAGGGGATGGAGCGCACCAAGCGACGGGCCCGACAAACGGTGTACTGGCCTGGTATGGACAGAGACGTTGAGAACGTCGTTTCTGGATGCTCACTATGCCGTCCACTCCTACCAAGCCAAGCCAACGAACCTCTCTGGCAGGACACGGACACACCCAGCAGGGTGTTTGAGTCAGTTTCTGCAGACTACTTCCACGCAGCAGGCCGTACATACCTCGTGTATGTAGATCGCTTGTCTGGGTGGCCTCACGTGTCTGCATGCTCACGTCCAGCATCGGCTGATCAGCTCGTTCGTGTCCTTCGGGGTGTGTTCGCCGACACGGGCGTGCCTGTTCTCCTGAGGACTGACGGTGGACCGCAGTTCACTTCTTCATCGGTACGGCGCTTCCTGGCTCGATGGGGGGTGGAGCATCGTGTATCTTCACCTCATTATCCACGCTCCAATGGTCACGCCGAGGCAGCGGTCAAGTCCGTGAAGAAGCTGATCCTCACGACCACACAGCAGGGACACCTGGACGAGGATGCGTTCGCTCGCGGGTTGCTGGAACTGCGCAACACTCCGAGGGCGGAAGGGCGATCACCAGCACAAGTCCTCTTCGGTCATCCTATGAGGTCCTGTGTCCCGGCTCATCATCGCTCATACGCTCAGCAGTGGCAGCGCGCTGCTGATGAGTGCGACGCCAAGGCAGAGCGACTGAGGAAGAAAGCGAAACTTCGCCACGACGCGTCCGCCCGTACTCTTCCTCTCCTGCACCTCGGTGGCCACGTCGACGTTCAAGATCACACGACAGGCCTCTGGGATCGCCTGGGTGTCATCGTGGCTGTTGGGCGAAGGAGAGACTACCTCATCAAGATGGGCAGCGGTCGCGTGATGTGGCGTAATAGAAGACACCTACGCCCACACAGACCTCTTGCTCCCCTTCCTGTCGAGCAGCACACCGCTCATGGCGGTGCAGCGCTTCAGCATCAGGGTCACGAGGAACACCACCATCCCGGCAGCCCGGAGCATCAGGGTAACGGGGTACACCGTGGCCGAGAGCAACCAGAGCGTCGAAGCAGCCGACAGCGTAGGGAGCCGAGACGACTGCAGGTGCGGTGGCACCGTAGCACCTACGATTAGTCGTACGTGTTCATTGTACGCTGTGTTTGTTTTGTGTATATGTACCGTGTTTTCTGTACTTCAATCATTGTAACTTTGTTTCATGTGTTACGGTAGCCATAACAAAGATAAGGAATCTTCCTTATGTCTCGGGGGAGGTGTGTGGTTGTTAGCTAGTTGTGTGAACGAGTGAATGAGCGAGACTTGTGTGAGGCATGAATACGTGTATGAGTGAACGAGCTAGGCTTCAGTCATAAGTGTTAAGTGGAAGTGCGCGGCCTGGCGCCGGGAGATCACCTACCTCCAGCCTTCTGTTCACACCTTCTGTGAATAAACACCTGCACTGTTACCTGCGTTTCCTGTGCCCCTGCTGGTCAAGAGTCGAACAGAGAGAGAGAGAGAGAGAGAGAGAGAGAGAGAGAGAGAGTTGAAGGTAGGGGAAACAGAAAACTCAAAGACAGTAAGAGAGGGAATAAGATAGACAGAGACAGAATAAGAGAAGCAACACAAGAAAACCAAAGTTCATCCACTCGCAAGCAGCAAACAGCAACAAGAATACCAATAAACCCAACTAAAACCCAAAATGAACCACCTTTACTCACTTACCCAACTTTTACCTTAATCTAACAATAACTTCAGTATCTTAGTTATATAAGTCTCCTGAACTAAAGGATTATGTTCGTGATGGAAAATGCAGGTGAACAATGTTTTGTGAGATGCAGGAATACATAAAAAAAAAATTAGGTTATCAATTAGTCCTTTAATTAAACACATTTTTATTTCTGCCTAACAGAAAAAAAAATCCTTTGTAACTGAGCAGCAGAAAGTTTGTATTAGATCACAAACATAAATCTTTTTTTTTTTCATAGTGCGTCTTATCTTATCTGTATCATCAATCCATAATTTCATCTTCCTTTGACTGCTTCCGCTAGAGATCACCACCGCGGATTAAAATCTCCAATGTGATTTGTGTTTTACGCCTTCTTAAGGATTATCTGAAACACCTCCGGCCGTATCTCGAGTACTTTCAAAAACCTATATTTAAAGCTACACGTGTTTCTAACGGTGTTTTTACAATTCTAGTGACAGATTAACAAGACTTTTACATTGTTAACAGGAAAAAACACTTTTGAGAATCCTGCTAACCATCTCTGTAGCCTTGTAAAATAATCGTGGTGAGAAAGCAAGGCGTTTCAGAATACAGGCCTGTCTTTCCAGCACTGCATGTCAACCGAGAACTGGAGTCGCCTGTAAGGAGGGAATCCGAGCCAGGAAAGGGATGCTACATAAGATGGACGTCTAAGGATATTGGCTGTGGCGTGTCATCGACCGCCAAGCTCCATTAGAGGTTATGGGAAAGTCCAGCCATTAACAGAAAGATGATAATGACATGACGGGCAGGATCTGAGATGTCGTGACTGGAATTAGGCGTTCATTTCTGAAGACTATTATATTGTATAGCCCATAGAGTTAAATAATTTATCATAAACAATAATGTTTGTGGTGTAAAATATACATTATTTTTGTGCATCGGTGTATCGTATGAAATATAAAACACAAAATCATTCCTGCATTTTCATACATAAATAGTCGTTCATTCAAAATATACATTAGGAACTGATTACTAAAACCAGACATGCTTCCTGACTGATTCCTGTAAACTGTTGCACTTAATAACTTCATTAACACATCAAATAACTCCCCACTTCAGTTTACCTTAAAAAAAACACGTCCTCTCTGTTTTCAAAAGGCGACATGGCATCTCTGTGTGGTTAAGGAATTGAAGGGAAACACGTCATTCATTTAAATAAACAAGAAATTTGACTAAAAGTGATGAATTTGTAGTCTTAGTCGGTTATTGAAAGCATCAGATTAATTTCTTGAAGTAATAGTAATAACATCCTTTTTACTTGATGATATTGTGCGAATTACGAGATTGTTTTTGTGTTCCAATATTTTCCCAGATTCAGGCGCCAGTTGAGTGAAAGACGAGGACAAGGGAAGAAGGATAAACGTGCGTGCGTGCAGGTGAGTTCTTTTTTTTTTTTTTTTTTTCTCTCTCTCTCTCTCTCTCTCTCTCTCTCTCTCTCTCTCTCTCTCTCTCTCTCTCTCTCTCTCTCTCTCTCTCTCTCTCTCTCTGTGTGTGTGTGTGTGTGTCATTCACCAACTACTGTCTGGTGGTCACCCAACCAGCCGTTCCCCTACTGAAGGTCAGACCTCATAGGACTGGGACCACTCACACGTCACACCGGAACAACGAAGTCACATCCCTCGGCTTACATCCCGTACTTCTTGCTGCTAGGTGAACAAGAGCCTAACACTGTAATTAAGACCCTCGCCCTCTGGGACTCGAACCCGGCCACCCGGGCCTTCTCGGTTGTGAGCTGAGCGTGCTGACCACTTTGCTGTGTGTGTGTGTGTGTGTGTGTTCCCTTATTTTGAGAAGCTACATTCGATTCAGCAATTTATCAGGTGATTTCTGTGGCGAATATCGTTGTCAACTTTTTTATTTATTTACTTTTTGCTCTGAATTTGAAGTTTAATTCTGTATTAAATCGGCTTAGCGAGCTCCCCCTACCCTTACCCTACCCCGTCCCTCTTCTCTCACCTCCCATCCCCTCCCCCTGCCCCGGCCCTTCCCCTGCTCTCTCCCTGTCCTCCCCTTTCCCTCACCCTACCCCGGCCTGGACGAGCAACTAAGCTCCAGTGAAATGACTCGTTACGTCACTTACGTGTTCTGATCTGTCCAACTCTCTCTCTCTCTCTCTCTCTCTCTCTCTCTCTCTCTCTCTCTCTCTCTCTCTCTCTCTCTCTCTCTCTCTCTTCACCAATATTATCTTGACTTCCCTGTTCCTCTTTCCACCACCATCACCACCCCGACCCTCCTTCCTTCCCCTTCCAATCTCGTTCTCCTCGTCACCATCACCTCTCTCTCTCCTTTTCCTTCCCTCTTGTTCCCTACCTCCACCTCCACTACATGTGACAAGTATTACCTGCTTAATGATAAGAATAAATGCATTAATAGATAAAATAATAGGACGATAGTGGACGGTCGGGGATAGTTTGTTGTGCTACCACTAGGAGGTTCACTGCGCAAGTAGTCGCCATCTATTTCCACTCAGCCCCGCGAAGTTTGAATTGCCGCGTTGTGTTTCCTAAAATATGTTTGGTGAGTCACAGTAAAGGTGATGCGTTTTGCAGGTTACTGTTGCCAAAAAAAAAAAAAGACACTGGAATGCTGCTTCGAGATGAAATATGATAATGTTTCACCGATAAGCAAAGCAAACTCGTATTTATTATTATTTTATAAGAGAATGTATTGCCCTATCACCGGGTATGCTTTGAAACTGTAGCCAAGTCATAAGTTTTTAGTTAAGGCTGCACACACAGATTGGTCGATAGATAGGTGGATGGTTTATTGACCACAGTTAACGTGCAAAAAAAAAAAAAAAAAAATAGATAAAATAAAATAAATAAATAAATAAAATAAAATAAATAAATAAAATAAAATAAAATAAAATAAAATAAAAACAAAATAATAATTATGATACAAAACTACAAAATTAATCACTTTAGTCCACATTAGTATCAATAATCTCTCTTTTAGACATTTCCACATGAAAGCTCCCATGGATTTATAAACTACTGATGTAAACGAAGTTCATCATATTACGCTGCATATCACATCATTTATAGTTAGAGAAGAGATCCTCCGCTGTGTGGTGAACATTCCTGTGCCTGAAGTGTTGAGTGAGGACACGCTGTCCCACCACGCGTCTCTGTCTGTAGCCTGAATTCAGAAACGCTTTGCTTTCACACCAAGACTATTTTCAAAGGCTATGAAGATAATTAGCCAGGTTATCAAGAGTGTTCCTCTTATTTACAATGTAGAAATATTGTTAATCTATCATTAGAACCGTAAAAATACCCTTGAGAACCCGTGTCACTAACTATATCCTTTTGAAAGTAGTCGAGGTGCGGCCAGGAGAGTTTCAGAATATGTCCCTGCATCTCATCACTTCTTCACTGCCGCTCCTCTGTTGGCAAGCGAGCCCCGCCGCGTCTATTCCAGCGTCGTCTCAATTACTTAGGTGTGGCCAGACACTCTAGTCTAAACTGTAAATTCTAAACTGTGAACCTCGTTTATCATTAGTCTTTGGGTGTATATATCGTGTGTAGCCAAGGTAGAGCTGAGGTCTTCATATACGTACAATACACCTCGACGCGACTGACTTCCTTACACACACACACACACACACACACACACACACACACACACACACACACACACACACACACACACACACACACACACACACACACAGTATTCTTGCTATCTTGCTAAGCTTAAATTTATGAAGGCTGCCTACACTGTATATTTTAACTTAAGTGTTGGCATGCACACTCATACGTCTTGTCTAGCTAAGTAATTTATGAAGCCTGGTGTTCATGTACGACTTGTCTTACTCCCGTCTACTTGTTCTTAATTATTTCTTCCGTTTATGTGTGATGACTTGAATCTTGTATGCATAATGTCAAGCTTGCACACGTCAGTCTTGTTGCTTGTTGGATGTACAAAATAAATAAATGAATAAATAAATAAATAGATAAATAAATAATGTAAATAAAAAATAGATACAATGAATATACGTAAATAAAAAAAAACAAAGCAAAAATGAATAAATAAATAATTAATGTAAATTTAAGATAAGAAAATTAAATAAAACAAATTGAAATAAAAAAATAATGAATAAATAAGTAAACAGATGCAAAGTTGCTCCTAAAATACAATAAAATTAATGAGAAAGTGAATACATAAATAAATAAAGAGTTACTAATGGCGATTCTGTTTACTGATCTTCACAATGTTATTCTACTGACCCACAATTTTCTTCCCCCAGGACTGTGTAGACTGAGTGATCGGGATGTTGTTAGTGCAGTGTGGTATGAATTAAGTGGTGATTATTTAATGCTTGTTCTGACAGTCACCACCAGCACCATCACTACCACCACCATCCCTGCTACCACCACCAGGAGTGAAGGTAATGTGCTACTTAATGTGTTTCCTCTGTTTTGTGTTACTGATATTGTTGTTATTGCTGCTGTTACTACTGCGAGGACTACTGCAACTGCAGTTACTATTATTGTTGCTGCTGCTACTGTTTCTTCTTCTTCTTCTTCTTCTTTTTCTTCTTCTTCTTCTTCTTCTTCTTCTTCTTCTTCTTCTTCTTCTTCTTCTTCTTCTTCTTCTTCTTCTTCTTCTTCTGCTACTACTACTACTACTACTACTACTACTACTACTTTTATTATTATTGTTATTGTTATTGTTGTTGTTGTTGTTGTTGTTATTATTATTATTGTTTTTGTTCTTGTTGTCATTGTTGTTTTTGTTTATTGTTATTATCATCATCATCATCACCATCACCATCACCATCATCATCATCATCGTTATTCTCGTTATCATCGTTATACCTTATGTAAGCTTTGAAAAGAGGGATATTATGGAAAACAACAACACTCTGGATATACGTACACACTTATTACTTACACTTGAAATGAAATGAATTTAATAAAACCCACCACGAGAAAATTGTAACATTTTGAACACCATCCCTTCTGTGTGTGTGTGTGTGTGTGTGTGTGTGTGATATTTCTGGTACCGTTAGGGGGAGAGAAATTTTGTCAGACACGGATTTATATATTTATTCATTTATTCATTAATCATATTTAGTCACTGCTGCGCGTGTAGGAGTGGGAACCAGGATTAGGAGAGGGAGAAGCTGGCAGGCAGGCACAGCGGGGACGGGAACAAGCGCTGCCTCGGGACGCAGAAAAGAATGAACAGCGAGACGCGTATCCTGAAACGCTTCGCTCTCACCACGACTATCTTCCAAGGCCACAGAGATGATGAGCCGAGTTGACGAGAGTGCTTCTGCTGATAATGATGTAAATATCTTGTCAATCTGTCATTAGAACCATTAAAACACCCTTAAAAGTGCGTGTAATTTCAACTAGAGCCTTTTTGAGTGTAGTGGAGGTGCGGCGCAGAAGTGATTCAAAATTTAGTTCGCTGACACGCCGGGGTGGAACCTGCATGTTTTGTATGCCTCACCTTTACTGTGTGGCCGAGATCACGTGGAGGCTGGCCACGGGGAGCAATTTTTTAGCTCTTTCTCATCATTATTGTTTATGCTATGAGAGTAGGTTAGGGCACACACACACACACACACACACACACACACACACACACACACACACACACACACACACACACACACACACACACACACACACACACACACACAGAGGTCAATAAATGATAAATGTCATGAAAAGAAAGAGGCTTGAGAGAGAGAAAAAAAAGCTATTTTGTTTTTTTACAACATATAGCTCCTAGAGAGAGAGAGAGAGAGAGAGAGAGAGAGAGAGAGAGAGAGAGAGAGAGAGAGAGAGAGAGAGAGAGAGAGAGAGAAATAACACGCTAAATATAAATGATAATAATAATAAGGACCATAACTTTTAATATGAGGTGCTTGCAAAGGGGTGTGTGTGAGGAGCAAGTCTCTTTTACCTTCCTAAGTCGTGCTAAGCGGCTCTCGCACCGCCTCTCGGGACCTCAGCCACCAAGGCGCTTACTAAGGCTTGCCCCGGTGAGCCTAATAATTCTCCTGTCTTGTTTACCGAGCGTCTTGCGAGGTGCTTGTTGTGTCACCTGCCTGGGATGGGCGTGGCGGCGGCGGCGCCACTGGCGGTGGTGGTAGTAGTAGTGTCGTTGTTGTTGTTGTTTTTGTTATATTATTTTACTTGTGAGAGAGAGAGAGAGAGAGAGAGAGAGAGAGAGAGAGAGAGAGAGAGAGAGAGAGAGAGAACGACCGACCGACCGACCCACCCACCCATAAATAAACTCCTACTGCCTCTCATCGCCCCATCATAAAAAAAAATAAATAAATAAATAAATAAATTATAAAATAGATAAATAAACAAAATAAAAATAAAAAAATATTGATCAAACAAATGGACTACATACATTACAAATAACATCCAAAACAAACAAACAAAAACAAATTAGCGGAAGTTTACACCTGCACGCGTTACTGAGAAGACGCAACAAGCAAAGAGCAAGGAATAGAAAAAAAGAAGGATAAATGAAGAAGGAAATTGAGGAACAAGAGGAATACAGGAAAAATTATCTAGAAGGGAACCAGTCACTCCACGCGACTCCTGCTCTTGCCTCGTTAGGAAATAAGGCTCCTTTTCGCTCGCCGCAGGATTTCCCACAGAAGAATGTCCTAAATTTAATTAATTCCGAGCATCAGAGAAGGAGGAGGAGGAGGAGGAGAAGGAGGGAGAAGAGGAAGAGAAGGAGGAGGAGGAGGAGGAGGAGGAGGAGGAGGAGGAGGAGGAGGAGGAGTGCGTTTGTCTGTCTTAGAGCAACGTGAGTCTTGGTGGTGGTGGTGGTAATAGTGGTGGTGGTGTGTGTGTGTGTGTGTGTGCATCAGTTTCATGCTTAAGTTCATTCTTTTATTTTTGTTCCCTCGACTTTTTTTCTTTTTTTTTATACTTTTCTCCTTTCTTATCTTTTTCTTTTTTTTTTTATCTTTACTTTCATCTTATTTTTACGGTTTTCTATCTTCTCTTTCTCAGTCTCCTTCTCAGTCACTTCCTCGTCCTCCTTCTCCTCCTTCTCCTCCTTCTCCTCCTCCTCCTCGTTCTGCTATTCATCATTATCCACGCCCCTCCTCCCCCTCTTCCCGCCTCCTTTAATGTCCCGCCTTCATACACGGAATAAAAACACGCAGATTAGTGTGTAATTACGAAGCAGACAACCACCACAAGCTATCACAGTTTCTTCCTTCTCATATTCCTCCATGCCTTCTCTTTCTCCTCAATCTTTCTTTCTCCTTCTCGTCTTCTATCTGCTCCTCGTTCTCTTCTCCTCTTCCTTACTGAAAAGTGGATGGGGAGGATCCTTCGTCTGTTGTGTCCTGTTTTCCTCACTGTTTGTTTGGTTGTTTAGTTTCCCTTGGTAGATTTTGACAGGTTCGGTGCTTGTAGTTTCTTCTTCCTTTGTGTTCATTTGTGTTTCGTCAGGTCGACTTTAATCCGTCTTTCCTTCTTCCTGGCTGTCTTGTAGTAGTAGTAGTACTAGTAGTAGTAGTAGTAGTAGTAGTTGTTGTTGTTGTTGTTGTTGTTGTTGTTGTTGTTGTTGTTGATTTTCTTTTTCTTCTCTTTCTTCTTCTTCTTCTTCTTCTTCTTCTTCTTCTTCTTCTTCTTCTTCTTCTTCTTCTTCTTCTTCTTGAGGCTCTTTTACTCGTTCTTCTCCCTCCTCCTCCGCCTCCACCTCCCCCTTCCCTCCCCTCTCCTCCCCTCTCCCCCCACTCCTAATCCCCCCCTCCACCATTCCTCCTCCTCCTCCTCCTCCTCCTCTTCCTCCTCCTCCTCCTCCTCCTCCTCCTCCTCCTCCTCCTCCTCCTCCTCCTCCTGCTGCTGGTCGTCACCCACCCCGTACTCTCATGTCATCATTTCCGTCTTTCGTCTTTGTAATCTTTTATCACTGGGCAGTTTCTCCGGCGCGGCTGATGACTCCCTTGAGGCTGTAGCTGATGTTTCCAGCCACTTAACGAGTTGCCTTCGTAACTAATGGCTGGGAGGGGGATGCTTGGGGGGTGGTGGTGGTGGTGGTGGTGGAGGTGGAGGTCTGGGATATGTTGTTGTTGTAGCAATAATAATAGCAATAACAACAGATGGAGTAGTAGTAGTAGTAGTAGTAGTAGCGATATCAGCATCAGGAGCAGTATTAGTATAAGTAGTAGTTCTATTGTTATTACTGTTATTATTAGCAGTAGTACTTAGTAATGATAATAGTTACTGTTGTCGCATTATCATCATCATCATCATCATCATCATCATCATCGTCATCATCATCATCATCATTGTCATCCCCACCACCACCACCACCGCTACCACCACCACCACCACCACCACCCTCATATTGTTATTCACGTTACTGTGTGGTATGGGTGGAAGCTTATTAGTAAGGCCTATTTTGAGTCAGAGCACTTTTTTTTTTTTATTAATTTTGGAGGAGGAGGAGGAGGAGGAGGAGGAGGAGGAGGAGGAGGTTGTTTAATTGATAGTTTCCGGCTGTCGCGTCTTGGCCTCCTTGCCTTGATTAGTGTGGGAAATACAGAGTGTACTTCTATCTTATTCATTTGTCTTGTTCTTTAAGTATTTACGCCTGTTTCTCTTCTTTCTCTTTGTTTTTTCATTGTTCTTTATGTTTTGTTTGGTTTTCCCATGTCAGTCTTTTTTCCTGTATTTTTTTGTCTCTTATTCGTTTTGTTTTCTCCATATTTTTTTTCTTATCTTTCTTGTGTTTCCGTTTTTTTATTTTATTTTGTATGGTGTGTTTCTACTTTTTTTCTTTCTCTTTTCTTCTTTTCTGTGTTTGGTTTTGTTCTTATTCCTGTTCCTGTTTTTTTTCTGTTTTTTTTTTCTCGTTTTTATTGTGTTGTTGTTGTTGTTGTTGTTGTTGTTGTTGTTGTTGTTTTCTAGTCCTCCTCCTCCTCCTCCTCCTCCCCTTACTCTCCTTTAATGACACCAATACACTGAGGCGCCGAAATCGCTACAACTTTTCCCAGATCATATTCTCCTTCACTCTCACAACCCCTTCATAAAAAAAAATAAAAGAAACTAAAATCCCTAAGAAAACTCTCCCTGATGCTATTATTCAGAGAGAAAACGTGTCATGTAATCTATCATTCAGTTTTTTGTATTCACCCACACGAGCGATCATTTATCAAAGTGTTTTTAGTGAAGGAGCAAACTCACAGGACCCATTGGTTGGCTTACCCACGGCTGCCTCACTGCTGGAATAGTGTGAAGACATAGATATCTGGGTGGCTTAGTGGTAAAGTGTTAATCCGCAAGCTGAAAGGTCGCCAGTTCGATCACCGTGGTTGGTTTCTGTGGAGGAGTGGCAGTGTCTGGGTGGCTTAGTGGTAAGATGCTGGTCTGGAAGCTGAAAGGTCGCGAGTTCGATCCCCGTAGTTCCTTTGCTTGGCTCAGTGGTAAGGTGTTGGTGTTGGAGTTGAAAGGTCACCAGTTCGATCCCAGTGGATGTTTTGGTGGAAGAGTGGCGGTGTCTTGCGTAACCCTGGCTCGTCACTGTTATCTTGTAATGTGCTTTGCTGTGGAGCTTTGTGGACTTTACCAGTAAGTGTTTCGTGTTTAATAATGCTCCACACACACACACACACATACACACACACACATACACACACACACACACACTATACGGAATAAAAAAATAAATAAATAAGTAAAAATAAGTAAGAAGGTATGTCGATAAATAAAAATAATAAAAGAAAAAGGAAGAAAAACGCAGGAAAGGAGAGCAGGAATGGGATATAGAAATTCGACCATTTCATTTCCGTTCGTAATTTCTTTATATTCTGGTTCTCTCTCTCTCTCTCTCTCTCTCTCTCTCTCTCTCTCTCTCTCTCTCTCTCTCTCTCTCTCTCTCTCTCTCTCTCTCTCTCTCTCTGTTATTTGTCTTGTAAGGTTTCTCTTTGATTAGCTTACGACTATCCTGTTTTGTACATTCCCTTCCTGGCGTTAATAATAATAATAATAATAATATGACAATAATAATGATAATAGTAATAGTAAGAAGAAGAAAAAGAATTGCCGTCCTGATGAATACTAGAGAGACCACCACCACCACCACCACCACCACCACCACCACCACCACCACCACCACCACACCCAAACCTTTCCCTCACTGCCATCATATCACTCACCACAAGCACAAGAACAAGAACAAGTACACACATGCAAGCCAGCAGACCATAATAGACCCCATCGATTACTTATAATTACCATTGACTCCCGCGTAAGAAGAAGCGCACTGCATTACCACCACGAGGGAGACTCAAGGGCCTAACGTGCCTGTGGGTGCCTTCCCCTGGGCCTCGCGTGGATCCAGTCCCGGTGTTGTCGGTGGTCGGGCGCCCCAGCTGGTTATGGGCTTTATATTGAGGTCATGGAACCGGCAGCTTCAGGATCAATAAAAGTTTGAAGCTGCCTGGCCACGCGCGCCCATGCTGGCATCAGGGGCGGCGGAGGGAAGCAGGAGCAGGAGGTGGCAGTGGTGGTGGTGGTGAGAGAGAGAGAGAGAGAGAGAGAGAGAGAGAGAGAGAGAGAGAGAGAGAGAGAGAGAGAGAGAGAGAGAGAGAGAGAGAGAGAGAGAGAGAGAGAGAGAGAGAGAGAGGGTTGGGGGAGGAAGGGAGGGGAGAGCAAGCAGGGAATAAATAGAAACTGGAGGTGGGGGACTGAAAAAGGAAGTGGAGGTGGTGGTGGTGGTGGTGGTGGTGGAAGAAGAGGAGCAAGGGGGGGAGGAGGAGGTGGAGATGCAGGTACAGGAAGAAATAGAGAAGGAGGAAGAGGAAGAAAAAGAAAGCGAAGGAGGAGGAGAAGGAGAATGGAGAGGAAGAGACAGAAAATGGACGAAGAAGAAAAGGAAGAATAGGAGAAGGTAGGGAGTGGGTTTGGAATTACGAGAAACAAAAAGAAAAGAAAAATATGGCTAGGAAGAGGAGAAGGAAACAGAGGAAGGAGAGGATGTGGGGAGAGAAAGAGACGGGAAACTAAGAAACTTACCGGTAATGTGAAAGTACAGAGAGAGAGAGAGAGAGAGAGAGAGAGAGAGAGAGAGAGAGAGAGAGAGAGAGAGAGAGAGAGAGAGGGGTATATAGGTAAGGCTGGAGAGGAAGAGGAATGAGAGGTAGGAGTGGATATTGAAGGCGCCGTGTTTTGTAGCACTTTCTTGCCTATGGGAGGGAAGGGAAGGTAAGGGACAGTAAGGGACGGAACCTGTGTCCACTCACCCAAACAAATCTACAAATGGACATTCCTCGCTTCAGTTTGTTTAATTTACTTTTCCTTTCTAATCTTTCTCCAACCTATTTTTTTTTCCGTCAATGAGCAGATCCATGTGGAGACTTTTTCCCCCCTTTATTTCCGCGTCTTACTTTCCTTCATTTATCTAAAAGTAGTAATTTCTTTTTCTATCAGTGAATTAAAAGTTACTCTTAACGTGGTCTGGGTTTTTGGTATATCGAAGTCCGGCTGGGAAACTTCTATAGATTACGTTTTCTTCCTTTCATCTCTCAGCGCACTTCTTGTACCTGTCCTGCCGTTGCCTTCCTTGTCCTTGTCCCTTGCCCTCCTCTCTCTCTCTCTCTCTCTCTCTCTCTCTCTCTCTCTCTCTCTCTCTCTCTCTCTCTCTCTCTCTCTCTCTCTCTCTCTCTCTCTCTCTCTCATCCTCCTTGCTTTTTATCTTTGTTCTTACCCTCTTCTGCTTCTCCTCTCTTCCTCACTTTCCATTTCTTCTTCGTCTTCTTTATTCGTCTCATTGTTCTTTTCATCTGCATCTCTCTGTCTTTTCCTTATCTTCATTCTGTTTGCCTTTCTCCTTGTTCATCTTTCTTTCATTTTTTCCTCTTTTCTCTTGTATCTTTTCTACCTTCCTCTTCCTCCTTTTCCTCGTCTGCTGCTAGTTTCATCTTCCTTTCCTGTTTCTTTCTCATTTCGTCTTTCTCATGTTTGTCCCCATCTTTGTCTTATTTTCATCCTTATCTCGATCTGCTCCACTTTTCTTGATCTTTTTTTTCATATGTTGTTTCCTCTTCCTTGAATTCTTTTCTTCTTTCACTCTTTCCTCTTCCTTGAATTCTTCATCATACTTTTCCTAATCTTTACTCTCACGAATCTTACTTTCTTATTTTCACATCGGTCATCTACTCCCATTTTCTTTATATTCGTTTTCTTTTTCGCCTCGTCTTTCCCCTTCCTCGAATCCTTTCTCTCACTCATCCTCTCTAACCAACAGTCCTTTCTTCCTTAGTCGCATCTTCTTCATCTACTTGTCTTTTCTTCCTCTCCGCCGCATCTCCCTTCCTCTTCCATGAATTCCCCACCCTCTTTTCCCCACCATCTTCGTCCTCCCCCAATCCGTGTGTGTCTTTGTGTTCCCGGGGGCCGCGGTGCATGGGCGGGGCTGGTGGTATTCAGGCAACACGACAAAGCCAGCCAGCCATCTGACCACACGCGCCGCTAGCTGTTCACTCGCATCCCAAAGCCTGTAATCGCGTATTGCCAAAGGTTAAACAAATATGCTAATGAATGAGTGAATGCGTGAATTTGCAAGTAGTAAGAGCTGGGTGGGTGGTTGGGTGGTTGGGTGGGTTTGTTAAATAAGTAGGTGGGTGAGTGTGAGTTACATTTTCTTTATTTGCTTCTTATAAATGGATTGGTTTTGTTTTTCTAGTGTTGCTCTCTCTCTCTCTCTCTCTCTCTCTCTCTCTCTCTCTCTCTCTCTCTCTCTCTCTCTCTCTCTCTCTCTCTCTCACACACACACACACACACACACACACACACACACACACACACACACACACACACACACACACACACACACACACACACACACACACACACACACACACACACACACACACACACACACACACACACACACACACACACACACACACACACACACACACACACACACACACACACACACACACACACACACACACACACACACACACACACACACACACACACACACACACACACACACACACACACACACTTGGCTTCTTATTTACTGCCTCAACTTTGGCCCTCAAATGTCGCCGCTTAGGAAGTTGCATTACAAGGCTCATTGCATTATACGTACACTACTACTGCTACTACTACTACTACTACTACTACTACTACTACTACTACTACTACTACTACTACTACTACTACTACTACTACTACTACTACTACTACTACTACTACTACTACTCCTTCTACTACTACTACTACTACTACTACTACTACTACTACTACTACTACTTTTTTATGTAGGAAGGACACTGGCCAAGGACAACAAAAATCCTACTACTACTACTTTTCTTCTTCTTTTTCTTCTACTGCTACTACTACTACTACTACTACTACTACTACTACTACTACTACTACTACTACTACTACTACTACTACTACTACTACTACTAGTACTACTACGGCATCTTGTTTTTGTCCTTGTTTTTCTGTTAGTATCTACCTCTTCCTCCTCCTCCTCCTTATCTTATTGTGCTTAGTTCATCTCCTTCTGTCTTTGTTCAGTTTCTCTGTCTTCTAATGTTTCGTAATTAATTCCAGGTTGATATCAGCGTTGTCACCGCCACAATATTTCCCTCCGTCTTCCTGTGCAGTCATTAGCAGCATTTCCTGTTCCTCTTGTCCTTTATCTTCGTCCTCATCGCCGTCGTTATCGTCATATTTGTTGCTGGCACCACTGTCATCATTATCATTATCATCATTGTCGTCGTCATGGTGTGTGGCATTATCAGTTTCGTTAACCTGATGTTTGTCCTTCACCATAACAAACACAAACACACACACACAAACTCTTTTTCTCTCTCTCTTTCCCTCCCTCCCTTCCATCTCACTCCTCCACTCTTTCCCATCCTCACTTTCCCTCCCACCCTCCCAAATTCATCCCCTCTGTCCAACCCCACCCTCGCTCCGTCTCTCTCTTGCTGTATGAAACCGCTATTTGTTCATGGTGGAGGAACCCAAACCCCGCACCTGCGATTTTACTGCTGCTCCCGAGTGACTTCCGTGACTTGATTTACCTGGACGGAGGCTGGAGTGCTTACCTGAAGGGACGGAGATGGCAGGGGGGAGGGAGGGGGGAGGGGTGGAGCTGATAGTAGGGGTAGTGGGGAGGAGGAAGGAAAGAATGAATTGGGTAAAGAGAGGAAGGAATGGAAGGATGGAGGTGGTTGATGTGATGAAGGAGGTAGAGAGAGGGAAGGAGGGATGGAGGAGGGAGATAATGTAAAGGAATGGGAGGATGGAATAAGAGTGAATACAAATTGAAAGAAAGTAAGAAGGAAGGAAGGAAAGGAAGGAGGTAGTAAAGGAAGGAAAGAAGGAATGGAGGTGATAGGAAAATGGAAGAAGAGAAGTAGATAACATAAAGAGATAGAAAATGGAATAAGAATGAATGCACATTGAAAGAAAGGGAAGAAGGGAGGAAGAAAAGAGGGAAGGAAGGAGAGTGGATAGGTAAGTGGAAAATAAGAAAGTTAAGGGTTGTCAGGAGAGAGGGAAAGGATGAGTTAATAATGGAGAACACAAAATTAGAAAACGGAAGAAAAATGGGAAGGAGAGAAGAATAAATGGATGAATGGATGGGACTGTTGTGGGAAAAGCGTAGAATGGTGAATGAGAAATGAGAACATAAATAAAGGAAGGAAACAAAGGAAAGAAGGAAGGAAGGAAGAGTCTGAAGTAACAAAGCAGAATAAAAGAATAGAAAATAAAAGTATATAAAAGAAGAAGTAAAGAAGGAAAGGAGGAAGAAAGGAAGTCGACACAAGGAAGAAGGAAAGGAATGAAGTAAGACAAGAAAATGAGAGGAAAGAAAAATAAACAATGTATTAATGAATGAAGGAAGGAAGGAAAGAAATATGAAAGGTACGTGTGTGTGTGTGTGTGTGTGTGTGTGTGTGTGTGTGTTCGTCATCTCTCATGCGCTATTGTAATGACTGCTAATTTCTTTATTCTTACTTTTGAACATCTCTTCATTTAGTTATTCATTGAGGTTCCTTGTTCTAATCGTCTCTTTGTGTTATTTAATCCAAAGGGTTTTTCATAATGCCTTTGTTCTCTGCGT
>NC_087174.1:21233107-21240607 GCF_035594125.1 Scylla paramamosain | reverse complement strand
TGGAATAAACGATACTCAGTTATTTTCTATACCTTTTTTTCTTTATTTTCATCTTTTCTTGTTTTCTCCTTATCTCATTTCTCCTCTCTTTCTTTATCTTCCTTTGATAAGGAGTTAATCCTTCCTGCTCTTCTTTAGGGACTGGCTTCCTCGTGGACCTTTTTTTCTTTACATATATATTTAGTTGCTCTTGGCCAGTACCTCACAATGAAAAGAGGAGGAATGTCGGGAAGGACATAACTAGCAGAATACCAGACTTATGACCACGACTGTACAACACACTGCAAAGTCCCTGCAGCCTCCATAACACTCATCTACAAATAACAGTACCAGAACACGATACGTTATAGAATCCAAGATACAGAATCTATTACGGGGGAGGAATTTCACGCTCCCTCCCTGCGTTTCCCTGGGGTGCTTCTCTGTTCCCTTGTGTACTGGGGCGGGCTGCTGCTTCGTGACCCCTGGGCGTCTTGGGACCGTGAGGGGTGAGGGGAAGGATGTGGTGGTGGTGGTGGTGGTGGTGGTGGTTTGGTGGTGTGTTGTGTCCTCCCAAAGGCTGTGTTACCTGTGATGGTGTTATGAGGGGGTGCTTCAGGGTCTTAAAACTGTTGCTGGTGCCTGTTTGATTTTGTTCTGTTTGTTCCTCTGTCTCTGTGTATCGCTCCCTGCCTGTGACTGCCTGTGTCTGTCTGTTCCTCTGTCTTCGTCTCTCTCTCTCTCTCTCTCTCTCTCTCTCTCTCTCTCTCTCTCTCTCTCTCTCTCTCTCTCTCTCTCTCTCTCTCTCTCTCTCTCTCTCTCTCTCTCTCTCTCTCTCTCTCTCTCTCTCTCTCTCTCTCTCTCTCTCTCTCTCTCTCTCTCTCTCTCTCTCTCTCTCTCTCTCTCTCTCACACACACACACACACACACACACACACACACACACACACACACACACACACACACACACACACACACACACACACACACAAAGCCGGGGCGATAAGCTTGCCAATAGTGAAGTAGAAGAAGACTAACGTACTGGCGATAATGGTTCTGGGGGAGAAAAAGGTCAATGCTATGAGGAGGAAGAGGAGGAGGAGGAGGAGAAGGAGGAGGAGGAGGAGGAGGAGGAGGAGGAGGAGGAGGAGGAGGAGAGAGTGAGAGGGAAAGGGAGGAGAGAAAGGAAAGATCTTGGAGAGAGAGAGAGAGAGAGAGAGAGAGAGAGAGAGAGAGAGAGAGAGAGAGAGAGAGAGAGAGAGAGAGAGAGAGAGAGAGAGAGAGGCAACACTCGGATGGGTCTTGAGAATGGCCTTTGTGTGGCGTTGAGTTATCGCAAGCGTAGTCATCGCCGTCAGAGAGGAAGGCTTTGACTGATTGATAGCTTGCCTGCATTGCCGCCTCCCGCTCCGCCCCGCCCCGCCCTGCCCCGCCACGCCCCGCCCCGCCCAGCCCCGGTCTGAAGGAAGCACTGATGAACACAAATGAAGTGCAAATCATACACTACCCTTCATCTTTCAATTTTTCTATTTTTGGGTGTTGTCTTAAGGGAGCACTGATGAACACAAAGAAAGTGCAAATCATACACACGACCCTTCACCTTTCAATTGTTTTTTTTTACTTGCTTTTGGGTGTTGTCTGAAGGAAGCTCTGGTGAACACGAAGGAAGTGCAAGTCATACACACACACACACACACACACACACACACACACACACACACACACACACACACACACACACACACACACACACACACACACACACACACACACACACACACACACACACACGACCCTTCACCACTTCATTTTTGTACTTGCCTTTTTTGGGAGTAATCTTAAGGAAGCACTGATGAACGCAAAGGAAGAGCAAGGGAAACATAAGACAGTTCGGTGGTTAATTTTTGTACTTACATGTGGGGTGTTTTCTTAAGGGAGCACTGATGAACACAAAGAAAGAGCAAATAAAATATAAGACACTTCATCTAATCTTGGCACTTGCTTCTGGGGTGTTTTCGTAAAGGATTGCTGTCTTTAGTGTCTCTTTTACAGTTTTTTTTGGGGGCGAAATTTCTCTTAAACTTCAATAGATAGAGAAAATAAAAGCCTCTGAACATTAAATCTCCTTTCAATATCTAAGCTAAAAAAAAAAAAAAATAATAATTGCATATCAAACAAGACCTTATTGTTACTTTTTACGTGTGTGTGTGTGTGTGTGTGTGTGTGTGTGTGTGTGTGTGTGTGTGTGTGTGTGTGTGTGTGTGTGTGTGTGTGTGTGTTCTTCACGCCGCCAACTTATGCCCTTATCAGCCGGTTCTGCTTTCATGTTCAGCCGTCTCTGCTGGGAACCGCGTGTCGTAAAGTCTGGTACTAAGCGTCCCTGTGTGTATGTGTGTGTGTGTGTGTGTGTGTGTGTGTGTGTGTGTGTGTGTGTGTGTGTGTGTGTGTGTGTTGCGTGTGCCACTTCCCCGCCCACTCACGCCCCGCCATTCCCCGCCCGGCCATTATGTAAGGAATCGAAGTGCTGCATTACACACTTCTCTTTAATATACGTGGACGCGGCGCTGAGAGTGTGATTTATTACTGAGGTGACGGTCCGTGTGTGTGTAAAATAATAATAATAATAATAAACGGTTTATTATTTAGGCAGTTGACAAACTGAAAATGTACATAGGGGATGGGGAAAAACTTAACATTAATCCTAACGGTAAGACTAATCTAGGAGGGAAATACTATCGATTGATGGCTCGCACCATGGTGGGAATCGCACTGAGTCTGTACCGGTCCGTGCGCGGCGCCTTCAGGGGCGTTATTTTGTTGTGGTGTCTGGTGGCACGGACAGGGCGAGGCGCGTCGGGCGGCAGCATGTCTCTGAGACGCGGATGATGCAGTAGTCCCTTCCCAAACTTCTCCAGAGCCTCTCGGTGCCTGGTGGATATTCTGGACAGACTCAGGGTGGTCAGGGCGTCTTCATAGGTGGTGTATGCAGGGCCAAGGATGACCCTGCACGCCCTTTTCTGCACACTCTCTAGCTGTAGCTGTTGAGTGTGTGTGAGGGAGGAGGACCACGCTGGGGAGGCGTACATGAGTTTGGGGAGGATGAAGGTGAGGTACACCCCCCTTAACTCATCTGTCGGCGTCCCCAGCGACCTGAGTCTGCGCAGCATGTACAGCCTGTAGGTAGCTGATCTCACGGTGCTGGCGACATGCTGCTTCCAGGTCAGCTGGTCGTCCACCGTGACTCCGAGAAGCTTGGCACATTGGACCACCTGGAGGGGGTGAGGGCCCACTGTGAGCCGGGGAGGGGGCACTGGTACAGAGGAGGTACAGAAATGCATCACCACAGTTTTGCTGTGGTTGATGGTCATCCTGCTCTCCTCTGTCCACGTCTGCAGTCGCTCCAGAATTGCTTGCAGTGGCGAGTAGTCCGGGTTCTTGTTGGAAACTGGGACGCCCACGGTGCAGTCGTCCACATACTTCCAGCGATGGGGGGTGTCGGTGAGGGCGTCGTTGATGAGGAGGAGGAAGCATAGAGGACCCATCTTGGTCCCCTGGGGGACTCCACATGTCAGCTGTTGGAAATTAGAGACAGAGCCCTGATAGCGAACGGCCTGACGTCTCCCTGTGAGGGAAGTCGGCTAGCCACGCTATCAGATTAGGAGGGAGACCCAGACTTACTGCCTTGCTGATGACAACAGTGTGATCAACTAGATCAAAGGCTTTTTTGAAGTCGACAAAAGCAACAGCTAGAGAGGTGTTTCGCTTGTCCAGGTGGCTGTGGATGAATTCAAGGAAGCTGGTCAGGTAATGTGAGGTGGAGGTGGCTTTAATATTTCCGAATTGTCTGATATCCACGGTGTTACAAATTTTGGTGTATGCCCAGTCATATACAAAATCTTCACAAATAAGGCTAGGGATGGGGGTGATAGAGACTGGCCTGAGGTCATTGAGTGACTGAGGACTGGAAGTTTTGGGGATGGGAGTGACATAAGATGTCTTCCAGTCCGCGGGGCAAGAGTGTTGGAGAGAGTGAGGCGTTTATTATGGAGCATAGCGGTGTTGCTAGCTCTACAGCAAAATTCCTTGTAAATTTTTATAGGAAGGTCAGTGGGTGTGGTGGATCTTGGTTTAAATTTAAGTATTCTCTTAAAAACATCCATCGCCTGGACAGTGTGTGGAGGGGAGGGAGCGGGCAGATAGGCAGGAAGCGGAGTGGTGTGGAGGGGAGGAATAGGTTTGACAGATAGCAGCAAAGTGATCGTTCATCTCCTGAGCCGCGAGATTAGCAGGAAGGTGTGAGGTGCAAGGAAGGGATGAAGTGTGCTTTTGTAAGCCACACAAAGCTTTGATCTTAGCGTACCACTGTCTGTTGTTGGTCAGCTTGAGGTGGTGTATCTTGTCTGGGTAATAGCTTGCCTTTGCATTCTTAATCTCCCTGATTACTCTGTTTCTTAGTTTCCTGTAAAGGACCGGGCAGGAGTGGAACGCCCAGGTCCGCTGACGCATGAGTCTTTTAATGCGGGGCGTCATCCAGGGAGCATCAGACGGGTGCGTTGTGACGCTCTTGGCTGGGAAGTAGTGGTGGAAGGCTGCTGTAGTAGTGGCGACGTAGTTTTGCCATTTTAAGTGGACGTCCTCCTCATCCAGCACCTCGGTCCACGGGTGTTGTGTCACCCACTGCCCAAACTCCCTCATGGCTGAGTCAGGCATGGGGCGGTGGGGTCCTGGTGACAGCTGACCGGGGGGTCGAGGTGGTGGGTGTGGGTGACCACAGTATGGAGAGGTGGGTGCTCCGTCCCATGGGAGGCAGCGGCTTGGGTGGCGAGTACTGCTGGCCCAGGTCTGTGAGGATAAGGTCGAGGATGGCTTGCTGGTGGGTGGGGAAGTCCACGACCTGGGTGAGGTGTAGCTGGTGTAGGATATCGTTGATATCTAATCTGTTAAAGTCCCCACAGATGACCAGCTTGGCAGCAGGATACCTCACCCTCAGGGGCATCAGCAGTGTTGATGATGTGAGCGGTGAGCAACTGTGCAGTGGCGGCTCGTGGGGGGTGGTACACGACGCAGACTATGATGGAGGCCGTGTTGTTGGGATGGGAGGGGGGCGTGACTCTCACCCACAGGGCCTCCACAACCGGCAGGAATATCGACAGGGAGGTGTGAGGGGCTGATGGGCAGAGCGGCAGAAGACGGCCACTCCCCCCCCCCTGCGCCCTGACCTGAGGTGATGGTATAGCTGGTAGTCCTGCATCGTGCACAACCTCAGGAACAATCTGCCACGCCTCAGTAACCGCCACAATGTCCGCACAAGTAGATCTCACCCGTCACAATCACTTCGTCCATCTTGTTGGCCAGAGACGTTGCATTAAATAAGAGGAGTGAGGGAAGACTATACCACGTTTCTCGGCACCTCAAAGTGTTTGTATTCCCTCTTCTCCACCCTGCGGTCGTCTCTGGCACTGGAGGTCACTACCTTGATGGGACGCACCACACTTTTGCCTCCTCTCGATCCACGGTTTCGAAATAGTTTTAAGGACTTAAGGCACTGTATCACGTTGGGTGGCGGGTACCCAGATCCTCGTCTACGACGCAGGAGGTAATTGCGTTCGTATGTTTGCACTGAAGCACTCATTTTTCTTTATGTATCACACGCATTCGCTACAAGTGTTCACAAAAACAACAATCCCACCAGATCGAGCCTCAAACTAAACGCTAAAAGTTGAAAACAGAAATGTAAAAAAACAAAACAAACTGAGGTCACTATCACTAGGGGGCGGGGAAGGCCAACAAGTTGGCCGAGGCTGCTCGAGAGCGCCAAGGTCACACGTCCTGCCCGTATGAGGTCAAGACTGTGTGTGTGTGTGTGTGTGTGTGTGTGTGTGTGTGTGTGTGTGTGTGTGTGTGTGTGTGTGTGTGTGTGTGTGTGTGTGTGCGCTATCGTAAACAGGAATTATCACTGAGGTAAAGCCACATACGTGTTACCTGGTAGTGTTTCAGGTGAGTTAAGTTTATTAGGGGGAGAGGGGAGGGACGGCATGTGCGGGGAGGAGAGAGGAGGAGGGAGAGGAGAGGAGAAGAGGAGGGGGGACTCAACGCTCGAAGGTAGATGTTTTAATTCAGGTTCATCTCACAATGGAGGCGGAGATCCACTTAGGTAGTACAACTCAGCGACTTTGAAAGGAAATGAGGAGAGTCCCACGGGAGGAATTTTCGTAATGGCAGTGGAACCAATGACTGTGACACGTGCTGCGTAATTTTACACTGAAAAAGATGAGGGGCATTTGGCAAGAGAAAAGAGAGAGAGAAAGAGAGGGAGAGAAAAAAAATTGTTTGCCATCCTTCACTGCAATGTTATATCGCTGTTACTTTATCGTATTCTTCACTGAGGGAGTTCTGCAAATGTAATCACTGAACGCTGGAAGACAGAGGAGTATGGTCAATATTCTTAAACATTACAGCACTTTGTCTTCTATTTCTAACAGGCACGTGAAAAATTATTCGTTTCTTCGAGGGTGTTTATAAGAGTCCGGTGTATTGCAAGTGAGAAAACTAAAAGGCAACCAGCTAACCATCTCTGTGGCCTTTGAAAACAATCCTGACGAAAGACCACAGTACTCTTAAGAAGGAAGAGGAGAGGGAGGAGAATCAATGTAATAGTTGAAAGGTGGAAATTATTCAGGTTACTGGGACAAAAACGCCCATGAGAACCCGGCTAGCCATCTTTGTGGCCTTTGAAGACAATCCTGAACGAGAGACCCCAGTACTTACGACTACACTAAAAACTTAAGAAGGAAGAGGAGACGGAGGAAACCCAATGTAATACTTGAAAGGCGGAAATTATTCGTGACAGTGGGACAAAAACACCCATGAGAACCCGGCCATCTTTGTGGCCTTTGAAGACAGTCCTGATTAGAGACCACAACATTTAAAACGACCACCAACTTAAGACGGAAGAGGAGAGGGAGGAGAATCAGTGCAAGAGTTGAAAGGTGATGCGTCTTACCGGAGATAAAGCTGTGATGGTGGTGGTGGTGGTGGTGGTGGTGGTGGTGGTGGGGAGTGACGGGGAAGTTGTGAGTGGGAGAGGAAGTGTCTTGTGGCAACTTCCCGCCTGATCGAGGAGGGATGAAGGGAACATAACTAGATCAGCGGGAGATTGATTGCGCCACTTGAGGTCTTCGTGGAATGCCAGGGAGATGGCTGAAGAAGAGCTGCAGGAGGAGGAGGGGGAGGATGAAGGAGAAGAAGAAGAAGAAGAAGAAGAAGAAGAAGAAGAAGAAGAAGAAGAAGAGGAGGGAGGTGGAAGAAGAGAAGGAGGAGGAGGAGGAAGGAAGAAGAAGAAGAAGAAGAAGAAGAAGAAAGTAGTAGTAGTAGTAGTAGTAGTAGTAATAGTAGTAGTAGTAGTAGTAGTAGTAGTAGTAGTAGTAGTAGTAGTAGTAGTAAAATAAGAAGTACTCATATTTGTAAAAAGGAGAAGAAATAGTCATAGGAATAATGAAAGAAGACGAAGTGAAGAAGAAA
>NC_087174.1:21223107-21230607 GCF_035594125.1 Scylla paramamosain | reverse complement strand
TGTGTGTGTGTGGTGTGTGTGTGTGTGTGTGTGTGTGTGTGTGTGTGTGTGTGATAGAAATGAAAAAGTACGAGTAACCCCCGAGAGGTAATCGCAGGAAGAAAAACATATTTGTTGCACTATTTTCACCATTTTTTCCTTGTTTCCTTCCCCCCTTTCCTTCCTCTCTGTTTGTGTTTGTCCGACTCTGTGCCTGTGTTTATCCTCTCTCTCTCTCTCTCTCTCTCTCTCTCTCTCTCTCTCTCTCTCTCTCTCTCTCTCTCTCTCTCTCTCTCTCTCTCTCTCTCTCTCTCTCTCTCTCTCTCTCTCTCTCTCTCTCTCTCTCTCTCTCTCTCTCTCTCTCTCTCTGCTAAACAAAAGAGAAAATAAATAAGAACCGACACACATACACCACCCACGTTTGCTGCATATCCCAGGCGGGGAGAGCAGAGGGGAGCAGTTGGGGAGAGTAACACAGGACATGGGGAGAGGACAGGACTTACAGAACACAAATAACATAGGCAGTGCAATAGGGAGGAGAGAGGAAGGGAGGGAGAAACGAAAGGGGAGTCGCGTGTGACGAAGAAGCGAGGAACGGACACATGTGCACGTCAGGTTGAGATTCTGTGGCAGGTGATGGGAAGTCATTTAGGTGGCAAGATCTCAGGTGTTGATCACAGTACCTGCCTCACCTCTGCCCTCTAGCGAGTCTCAAGGGAACTAAGGGTATAGAAAGCGAAGCAAGAGAAGGAGAAAGGGAGAGAATTATGTATAGGTAAGAAAAAGAGCACAAAAATGAAGGAATTAAATCTGCAGCATGAAAGAAAGGGAGGGATAGGGAACAATGACAGAAGGACTAGTGGAAAAGGAAGAGTTATAGGATAAGAGGAAGAATGAACAGTAGAAGTGGAGAAGAAAAGAGGAGCAGCGGATAAAGAAGACAAGGAAGAGATGCAAGATTGGGGAATGGAGAAAGGGAAGGATAGGAAACAGATGGAACACAGGGAGAGAAAAGAGGAAGACAAAGAATTTCTTGAGCTTAGGGAAAGAAAAGAGGAACAGCAAAAGACAGAAAGCGAGATGCCAATTTGAGAAGAAGGAAAAATGAAAAGATGAAAACATGGTATGAAAAGACACAGTAGATAAGGAAAGAGAAGGAGAAGGTGGGAATACAAATTTTCGGATAGGAGGAAGGAAGAAAACGAAAACAAGAGACAGTAAGGGCGTTAAGTGTTGATGCAGGACGGAGCAACGAGAGATCGACTGCAAAAAATATTGGTGTAGGATAGAGAAGAAAGCTTGGATAGCGGTATATGCACTTGTTTGGCGAAGGATAGGGAGGGAGGGGAAGCTGGAAAGCCGTGGAGATCCTGGGTTAAGGGGAGGAGGAGGAGGAGGAGGAGGAGGGAGAATTCATCCAGTGCAGGCAGGGTTGGTAGGGGAAGGGACCATGGGGGACGAGAGGGAAGGGGGAGACAGGGGGAGGAAAGTTTGGGTACAGATGAAAAAAGATGGGGAGGATGCGAGGATCGGACAGAGAGGGGAGAGGAGGAAGAGTGGAGGAAGAGGGGAGGAAGAGGGGAGGGGAGTGAGGGCGTGAAGGTCCGGTGTGTTGTGGGAAGCAGGAAAGGGAAGGGAAGGGGAGAAGGGGAAGGATGGGGCGGTGAAGGGAGGGAGGGGAAGAGGGTGGGGTGATTTCCGATGCAGTGTCGGAATTCCTGCCTTGATTAATGGCTTTTGGGGGAGGACCTTGCCCCGCCCCGCCCCGCCCCTGCCTTGCCCCGCTTTGCCTGGGTGGCGATAATTAAGGAGTGTCCTGCGTGAGGGAGTGAAAAAATGCCGGTGAGAGAGAGAGAGAGAGAGAGAGAGAGAGAGAGAGAGAGAGAGAGAGAGAGAGAGAGAGAGAGAGAGAGAGAGAGAGAGAGAGAGAGAGAGAGAGAGAGAGTTAAAATATATGAAAAATTAGGAAAGAAAATCGAGATACGTACATTTTGAGGAGAGAGAGAGAGAGAGAGAGAGAGAGAGAGAGAGAGAGAGAGAGAGAGAGAGAGAGAGAGAGAGAGAGAGAGAAATATAGAAATGGCGTGGGAGGACGGTACGGATATTAAAGGAACTAAGCAAGAGACATTCCTGCCAGAACACACAGCCCGGAGCCTTCATATCTCCTAGAAATATTGTCGTCGCAAAGTTGATTCTTTCCCTTCGCTTCCTCCCTGCCCGCCCCCTTCCGTCCGCCCGTCAATAATTGTCCGCCCCTCCTGCCAAAACACCCCCCTCCACCCTCCCCTGCCAGACGCGCTCCCGCCACATCCCCCCCCCTCTTGCCCCGTAATTGTTGGTGCTGGAACCTCACTTTGTAAGCCACGCCAAGATAAGGAAGATGTAGTGAAGGTCATCTGTCATTGTAACGTTCTCTGTCTCTCTATCTGTCTGAATGTTATTGTCTGTTTGTTTGTCTGTTACTGTTTCTGTGTTTTTTTTTTCTTTTTGTTGTTTGTTACTGTGTTGCTGTGTTTTTCTCTCTTTCTTTTTGTTTTGTTTGTCTGTTACTGTCTTTGTATCTTGCACCTCTATCTGTCTGTTTGTCTTGTCTTTTTCACTGTCACTGTCTGTCTGTCTCTCAAACCTTCTCACATTTTAGGAATATAAAACTTATTCTTTCCTCAATTTTCCATTTCGCCTGTTTTCAATTTTCTTGTTCCTCCTCATTTTCTTCCTCTTCGGCATCTTCTTAACGTTACCTCATTTTAAGAGATACGTAGAAGATGGTACGTCAAATTGCAAAAATGTATCTGTCCCTACCTGTGATTTGGAAGGTACGAGGAGAAGCTTTACCTGAGAACACGAGTGGTTAACAAAAGAATGAGAACACTCAGTCATCAGTAGAAATTTTACCTGAGACACAAGTACCTGACAAAAACTTTACCTGAGAACACGAGTACCTGACAAAAGCTTTACCTGAGACTCAAGTACGTGAAAAAAAAACTTTACCTAAGAATACGAGTACCTGACAAAAGCTTTACCTGTTGATTCCAGTACCTGACTGAAACTTTACCTGTTGATTCGAGTACCTGACAAAACTTTATCTGTTGATTCCAGCACCTGATAAAAATTTTACCTGTTGATTCCTGTATCTGACAAAAACTTTTCCTGAGAATATGAATACCTGGCAAAAACTTGACTTGAGAATACGTGTATCTGACAAAAACTTTACCTGTTGATTGGAGTACCTGACAAAAACTTTACCTTTTGACTTTCCTACCTGACAAAAACTTTACCTCCCAGTTTGAGTACCTGACAAAAAAACTTTACCTATTGACTCAAGTACCTGACAAAACAAATTACATGTTGACTTTACCACGTACCTGACAAAACAAATTACCTGTTGACTTTATTACGTACCTGACAGTAGACATTTCACCTGAGTAAGTGAGAGAACCTTATACTCCAAATTCAGATCGTTGAAACATTCTCCTCTACTTACGCTGTCCGTAGTGAGTTATCTCCCTCCGCATAAAATAAAATAATTGCGCTCTTTCGTCAGCGACTTTATTGTTTCTAGATTCTTAGGTTAGTTTCCTAAGTCATTTACGTAAATTGCCGAGACACGATAATGATTAAGTCAATAAGTCTGTCCAATTACGCAGCGCAAAGGAGGAAGTTGTTTGTACTTTCTGAGTACGTTTCGGTAATTTTCGAAATTATAAAGTATACACTCGTGGAGTTGCTAATGACAGGATTCGTACTTTCTTTCCTCATTTTTACTTTTTTTCTTTTCTTTTTTCTTTCCTTTCTCTTCTCTTTACCGCGATTAACGTTATGACCGCGATTAACGTTATGACAAATAGCGTAATATAATCGCCTAATTATACTCGGAACATAATTAAACATGCCGTGGTACTGAGGTCAGCTAACGTACATCACTTAACGTCTTTTCCCCAGCAGGCAGCGGTAGGAAGCAGAGTGAACCTTGATAACACCCTAACCAACTTCTTTCCTCTCACAGGCGGTGGTGTCTGACGGTGGCAGAGGAGTCCAGGTTCACGTGGAGACTCTCAGAAGTATAAGCCACTGGTACTGTCGCGATCACAAGACGAGAAGCATTAGACTCACCTCCACTGTGCTTCGTATTTTCTTTCAGTCTAGTAACGTGTGGTATTTTTTATTTTTTTTATTTAGTAGGCCTTTTTTTAATTCACAATAGGCTTTTTTTCTCATTTCAGTTGACCTTTTTTATTGGATTTTTCTTGCCCTTGGCCGGTATCCCTCCTGCATAAAAAATAAATAAATAAATAAATAAATAAATAAAAACGTAACCTGACAGTGGATTGATTCTAAGACTAAGGGACTTCAGACTGAAAGTTAATACAGGGAATGTCATATATTAATCGACTACTGATCGTGACTGTACAATGAGCTGAACACTTGGAGAGCTTTCAATGTGACCGTTTAGAGAGCTCCACCATGACGCCGCCATCACCACCACCACCACCACCACCACATCAAGAAAAAGGTAAAGTACATAAGTATTTTCACACTAACCTCTGTCTTGAAGTTCACATTGCTGCGTCTTATATCGTAGTATATTTCTAAGGACCACGGTGTTTACTTTACCTATGCTTATCTGGAGAATTAAGTCGGTAACGCAGGTATGCAAAGGTAAACTCGATCTGTCATTGCACCGAAGTTTACATAGATGCGTGTATTTATATCTTATGCAGTTTTATATTTTTGGTGACGTCTTCTGCGCCTACCTTGTGTAATGCTTATCTGGAGGATGGAGAATAATTAGTAACACGGGTGCGCCAGGGTGTACCCGGCGATAGGATGGGTGAGATGGGAATGAAGAAGTAGTATGATGATGGTGTCACGGTACGCTGTTAACTTTTTAGGATGTACTGCGATGGTTTTGCCTAATGCCTGCAGGGAAGATGAAGACTAGTTAGTAACACAGGTGCGCTGAGGTACACCTGGCGATAGGATGGGTGAGATGGGAGTGAAGAATTTTGAGCTAATACAACAACAACAACAACAACAACAACAACAACAACACCAATAACAACAACAACGGCAATAATAACGAGAAAAAAATTCTTAAGTATACTGCAAAACAAAAGAAAAAGAAAAGCTAGTCAGTATGAGTAGCGGTACAGAAAGGTAGGAGGAGTTAGAATTAACGCGCAGTGCCTCCTGTATCACCATCTGTATCGCTCTCCTATGACCCCGTTGACCTGAGCGCCACGCCCGCCAGCCAGCCAGCCAGCCAGCCAGTCAGTCATCGCGGTAATGAACATCGCGCCGCTCGGGGCCTCAAGTCTCATTCTCAAGTGTCGGTGTCCGCGGGTCGCAGTAAATGTTTAATGACGAGCAGCAGGTGGGGTGTCCGGCGCGGGTGGTGCCTTGGTATTGACGTGACTCAGATTGGTTCTCATGGTGTTCTCTGCCAAGCTACATTCCACGTACACCTCTCCATGCTGCATCCTGTCATCAGCACCATGCTAAAGCTCACACTACATCCTTATGCTTCATCCTTGCCTTGCTGTGTGGCCCTCATGCTGCACCAGTCACCATGCTACACCTCTTTTCACTACCCACACGCTGCATCTCTTATTAAACCCCTGCCATGCTGCATATATCCCACGCCACACCTCTCTTTGCTTCACCCTCCCATGCTACGCTCTATAAACATAAGCTACACCCTTGCCATGCTGCATTCCTCCTATACTCTGCGCCCTGCCATGCCACACCCATAAGATACACCCTGCCATGCTACCCCACCATACCCCCTGCTAATGCCTCCCCTCGTAACACGCCGCGCCACAGCCACAGTGACAGCGCGCCGTTGGGAATCACAATACTACTGACTAAATTTGCATCACAATTGCATCAGGGGACTATTGGATACTAGCTCGGATTCCCCATTGACTCCCGCGCATGGGTTGTGTGAGGGCAGGTGAGGCGCGGGACAAACGCCTCATTACTTGACACACGCTGATGGGCTGCCCGCTGCCTCGTCCTCTGCCTGCGGGGTATCTCATTTCATCCTTGCATTAGTTAGGTTATGAAATGTAGGTGGGTGTGTAGGCCTGATGGCTTATTGCAGTTTTTCTTATTTTCGTATGTTGTTTTGGTCTTAGTTCATCTGACAATGGAATTACTTGAAGGAGGAGTTCACTTTCTCGTTCTGTTATAACACTCACCGTCGCATTGGTTCCGTTATTAAATGTAGGGAGGTAGACAGGCAGGTGAGTTGTATACTTGATTGGCGAGTGTAGTGTAGGTTTGTTGACTTCTTGCAGCTTCCGTTGTTTTTCTTGTATTATTTTGTTCTTAGTTCATCAAACGGTGGAGCCATTCCAAGGAGTACTTTATTAAATCACTTTTATGTTCTTTTATGGCACTACTTGGTAACTGATCAGGGTTTATTTAACAATATTACCGTATTACCGCGTCTTCGTTTTGTAGCTCAGGACAGGTAACCAGTAACTCTGTCATCCTGTAAACAAAACCAAGGCCAATAGAAAACTAAAATTGATCTCGTATCGTTTTCGTCCGTCAGTCTTGTGGTCCATATTTCCAGACGTTCAGTTGTCTTATTTATTACAATTTCAAACAGGCTGTAGAGAATGTCATTTGGGGTTTCAAGTATCTATGAGTTTCATGATATGTGAACAAGGATTCTGCATTATGAATAAAACATCAATAAGAACACGAACAATTAATTAACGCTGAGATCTTTGACAACAGTCGCAATGAAAGACCAAACCGTTTCAGAACACGAGTCTATGCGGCACATGTCAACAAGTTCCCTTACGTCATTTTACCAACGCCGTACATCACTTTACTCTGTCTATTGCCTTGTTCCTTCTCTCAACTCCTCTGTATAACACTTACGTACACTTCCCACAACTTTAATCTCTTCACTCGCACTGCAACGCTTCACTCATTTCCATACATCATAACGCAGTACTTCCACACACATCCTTCCACCCCTTCCTCTCTGTTCCCCGTACCCTGTTTCAGTGTTTCAATACCTCCTTATCTCTACTCACACGGCATCAAGCTCAATCAATCAATTTATTGTTCCTCTGCTGCTCCCACGTGTCCTGAAATTTCATCCGGCGTCCCTCCGTCTCACGTAACCGTGCAGGCTGAGTACTGAAGGAGCAAGGGTGTCTGTCTGTGGCCTAACTTCCCCCTGAAGAAAACGCTAACTTTGTGTCTTTTCCTCTACGAGTCTTTGTGGCGACTGAAAGTATGCTGGATAAAAATGTGAATGGGTAGGACGGAAATAGACAGCGAGGAAGAGACGTATTATACTTTTATGAGATGAAGGGAAAAGAAAGCATACTGACAGACAGACGCAATGAATAGAGTGACGGAGAAGCATGGAAGAAAAATGTTAGAGAGAGAGGGGGGAGGACAGTCAGACAGGCAAGTAAAAGTTAGGATCACCGAGTTAAAACTAAAAAAAAAGTAATAATAATCTGGTAACTTCTATTAGAAACAAATAAGGTACGA
>NC_087174.1:21218107-21220607 GCF_035594125.1 Scylla paramamosain | reverse complement strand
GCTACGCACGGATCCATCACCTCCCTTGCTCCTCCTCCTTCAGAATACTCCCTTGTGGCTCCCAGCTTGGATGTGTGATATTTTCTCTGTCTACCGTTATTTTTTTTCTAGTTTAATTAGATGTTTTCTCTCATAGGATTCTCTCGCGTCTGTGTTTTGATCGTCTTTTGTGTGTTTTTTCTATTTTTAGTCTAGTTTATGTTGTCTTTTTATACGTGTCAAGGTTCTTAAGGTGTTTTGTCTCTCGTGTTGAGATTCCTAGTGTGTTTTCTCGTCCCTCTTTCTTCTTTTGGATCAAAGTGGTAATGTGTTAGAACTGTTTGTTTCTGTTTTCCACGTGTTCCGTCTGATATGTCCTCAAGATTCACGTGAAGAAAGAGACATTGATTGCTGGACAGACCGGTGAATTGAGCAGGTGTACGTTAGACGTGGATGCTACACGTTCACAGGTGTGCTTGCATTTAGGTATACGTGTATCAGTGTGTCAGGTGTATGTAGATGCGCTTACATATACCCTCCACACAACTCACGCGCACACCACCCGCCGCGATACCCAGGCGAGTCTAACCATCTTCCCACCATCCCCTTGACACTATATACCCCCTCGGCGCCCATATCACGCCCTTAGATCTGCCCCCCTATCTTTCCTGGCCTTGTACCTCCTGCATGTAGTTCCCCGTAGCGGCATTCCTTCCTAACATCCCCTTGTCTTGTCCTCGCCCACCTTCCTGCGCCTCCCAGTGCCTCCCAGTGTCTTGTCCCCCGCGGCTTGGCATCTCCTGCGTCACGGGTCACGTTTGGTATTTCCCGCCACCCTTCCGCTCACCTCTCCGTCATTGTTTATCTTCTTATCTTATCTTTTTTTTTATTATTTTTTGCCTGAATGCTCTTGTTTATAGTGGTGTTGATCTTGTTCTACTACTACTACTACTACTACTACTACTACCACTACTACTACTACTTCCTCTTTTCTTCTTCTTTCCCCTTATTTCTTCTTATTTTCATCATCTTATTCCCCCTCATATCCTCATCCCCTCCCCCTCCATCCACCACTTCCTCCTCCACCTCCACCCCCATCTCTTTCCTCCCCACCGCTCTCCCACAAGCAGCCACGGAGCACCTGTTGGCTCACATCTTGCGTTACAGTCACTCTTGGTTTGATGTCGAATTAAACTCCTATTTCTCAATGCTCTTTTGCGTCTTGAGCTGATTAATAAAACGGCCCCTTTGAAGAGTTACCACGTGGACTCAGGCAGGGGGTGGGTTGGCTGGTAGGGGTGTCTTGGGTCCAGGGGCAGGTGTCATGGGCGGCAGTGGACAGGGGGGATGGGGGCAGGGGTGGCGAGATATTGAGCTCAGGCCGTCCCAGTTCGCACGTGGTTCAGAAAATCAATGTTTAGGGCAAGAGCTGGTGGCACACCCTTTCCTCGCCCTCTCTCTCTCTCTCTCTCTCTCTCTCTCTCTCTCTCTCTCTCTCTCTCTCTCTCTCTCTCTCTCTCTCTCTCTCTCTCTCTCTCTCTCTCTCTCTCTCTCTCTCTCTCTCTCTCTCTCTCTCTCTCTCTCTTCCATCTCCACTTCCTCTTTCTCTTCCTTTCCTGTGTCCCCTCTCACTTCTCTCTCACATCCTTCTCTACCTCTTCTTATCCTCCACCTTCATTTCCTCCTCCTTGTCCCTACACTACCCCCTTTAAATCTCCTTTCCTACTTCTCCACCTCCTCACCAGCTACCCACACCCTATTCCACCTCTTCGGCCTCCCTTTCTCTCTTTTCCACGTCTTCACCAACCACTCTCACCCTCTCTCTCTCTCCCTCTTCTGTTTCTTCTTATCTTCCTCCTCCTCCTCCTGTTACCAGCTTCACGTGCATGCAAAAACGTTGAAAATCAGGGTATGAGCGTCTGTCCAGCCAGCGTGAAGGGAACACATCAGTCTCTCTCTGGCTAGTAATTGTGAAGACTACTTTTATATCTTCCGGTTGTCTCCTTCATTTATCCCGCGGGTCTGGTGATAATTGAATCGTCCGTCCCATAGGTTTGGTAGTGTTCTTGTCTCTGTGGCTTTTCTGTGATTGGTAGTCTTGTGGGCTAAGCGATTTTTTGTTTCAGTCCCGTGTTTCTTTGTCCTTTTTTGGCCTTGTGTTGTAACGCGTGATGTTTGATGCTAGTTTGTTTGTACTACTACTACTACTACTACTACTACTACTACTACTACTACTACTACTACTACTACTACTACTACTACTACTACTACTACTACTACTACTACTACTACTACTACTACTACTACTACTACTACTACAGTGGCTCCGTTTTCTTTGAATTTGATGGGGTTAGTAAATTGTTTTCCTCATTATATTGCATGTATGTTTATTGGTCCTGTAATTTTTTGTCGTGATTTTTTGACGTTGGAATGCTTCATGTTAGAGCGTCTGGAGAGATTGTCCCCCGAAGGTCATTGTTCCTAAAGAGTTGCCGAAGGGATCACACCAAAATTATGTGGA
>NC_087174.1:21178107-21213107 GCF_035594125.1 Scylla paramamosain | reverse complement strand
TTGTTGTTGTTGTTGTTGTTGTTGTTGTTGTTGTTGTTGTTGTTGTTGTTGTTGTTGTTGTTGTTGACTTCATTCTTCTCCTTGTTCTTCTTTTTTCATCATCATCATCATCATCATCATCATCATCATCATGCCACTCCAACCCCTACTCCCTCCACCACCACCACCACCACCACCACCATCAATACCATTACCTAGAATCATTCCCCAGCACTTCCTCTATTGCCTCTATTTCCGGTCCCCTTCCCTGCCCAGAAAGAGAGAGAAAAAGTTAAAAATCTTACTGAAAGAGTCATTTATATTTCCCTTTTCCTCTCAATACAAAGTGAAAAACCATAGATGCACTGGAATAAGAAAATATATCTCGTTTTCTTCCTGAGAGAGAGAGAGAGAGAGAGAGAGAGAGAGAGAGAGAGAGAGAGAGAGAGAGAGAGAGAGAGAGAGAGAGAGAGAGAGAGAGGCATCACTAATCATCGGTCTCTAATTGTACCTATAAGAGAGAGAGAGAGAGAGAGAGAGAGAGAGAGAGAGAGAGAGAGAGAGAGAGAGAGAGAGAGAGAGAGAGAGCTATCCAGTGACGTCAACAACTTTTCCACTGAGAAGTTTCACGGAAGGAATTGTAAAACTCTTGAAAAATTCCTTATTCCTCCATCCTGTGACTTCTTATGGATCCATCACGCCCTCTCTCTCTCTCTCTCTCTCTCTCTCTCTCTCTCTCTCTCTCTCTCTCTCTCTCTCTCTCTCTCTCTCTCTCTCTGAAGAATAACTTGTTTTTTTTATCTTCATTGTGCCAAAAACAAGAATATTTATGGCAGTGTTTGTGTTACGTGCGAATTATCTCCTTAATTTGATAGAAGGAATTGCAATGTTGTATAATTTGTTGGTGTATTTATGATTCTTTTCTCGGAAGGTGCGTCTACCATTGATTACAGTAGATTTATTTTTTGCATTGGTATATGTTTGTTAATAGTAATTTTCTTTAGCGTTTTTTTGTTTTTGTTTTTTTTTCTTACTGTTCTCTTGTTTGGTTATTTTGTACTTGCGTTATTTTTTTATTTATTTACTTATTTTTGTTTTTCTGATCTTACGGTGATTTTTTTTTTTTAAGTGTAATACCTTTTCTTATCACTATTTTATTTTTCGCAGTTAATTTCTACTCAAAATATTTCTTTCGCTTATTAACTCTGCTTGGTGCCATAAAACGGGTACCATTTGGGCCTAAGTCAGGTATTTTCTCCTCACCCACACATCCACTCCACCCACCAACACACACACACACACACACACACACACACACACACACACACACACACACACACACACACACACACACACACACACACACACACACACACACACACACACACACACACACACACACACACACATACATATCGTCCACCTCTCCTTTACGCACACATCAATATCCGCTGTCCTGTGTGTGTGTGTGTGTGTGTGTGTGTGTGTGTGTGTGTGTGTGTGTGAGTGTGTTTACGTGTGTGTGCGTGTGTTAATCAAGTTGCTGCAAATATATTTATGGCGAGTGTTTTAGTGCAGTCAAAACAACTTGCTGGATGAAACTCTGGGTTGGGAGGGAGAGGAGGAGGTAAAAGAGAGGGAGAGAGAAAAAGAGAGAGTGGATGGTGAAGAGAGAAAAAAAGAGAGAGAGTGGGAGGGTGAGAGTGGAGGAGTAAAAGACAAGATGGATGAATGGATGGCTTGTGGTTCGCTAGGAGGAGAGAGAAGAGAGGAGAGAAAGAAGAGAGATAGGGAGGGAAGGGAGAGGAGAGAGATATGGAGGGAGGGAGGAAGGGAGGGAGGAAGGGAGGGTCAACTGCCATTTAAAACTTGTATCCCGAGGCTTCGCTGGACGTGAGTCGCAGTACTAAGAGAGAGAGAGAGAGAGAGAGAGAGAGAGAGAGAGAGAGAGAGAGAGAGAGAGAGAGAGAGAGAGAGAGACGGGGGGAGGTGATGGTATAACAAGCATACATTAGGAGATTAGACCAGAGGAGAAGAAAGGAGAGAAGAGAAAAGACGATAAAAGAAAACGGAAAAAAGGAAAGGAAGTGAAAGGACGGAGAGAGGAAGATAAAAACTGAACCACATAAATCGAAATACAAGGGAGAGAGAGAGAGAGAGAGAGAGAGAGAGAGAGAGAGAGAGAGAGAGAGAGAGAGAATATTGTCCAAACAGAATAAAGGATAATACGGAAAAATTCATCAGCACACTCATACACTCACTCTCATACACACACACACACACACACACACACACACACACACACACACACACACACACACACACACACACACACACACACACACACACACACACCTCTACGCACTAAATTTCTCAGCCATTACAAGCAAATTCTCCCATATCACTTTTTCCTCTCGCTGTGAAAAAAAAAAGTTAAGAGAAAAAAAAGTTAAATAATTGAGAAAGAAAAAAAAAACATACACATTTCATTCACTGAGATAAACCAACACAAAAACAGCCAGCGATTCGTGTAGAGTCAATAGATTTTGTGTACTGATTATGCATTCCATATGTGAACGAGTGCAAACACAGACAGCCAGGCAGACACACAAAGGGATGGATGTTGTTTATTTGTGTATTTGTGTCGCTCTCGCTTTCACTCTGTTTTGTAATCTGTTGTTGGGTTTGTTGAGGCAAATTGCAGATCAGTGGACGCTTATTACTCTGTCATTTAATAGCGATGTTTGCAGGGTCTGTTTTTACTCTCTGACTCTTTGGAAACGTGAAACTGAAGAGGAGAGGAAGGAAAAAAATGTGGTTGGTGTAACGGGCAGAGTGAAAGGCAGAGGAGGGAACTGTAAGGAGAAACAGGGTGTGAGGGTGTGAAGTCTGAAACGAGAGAGAGAGAGAGAGAGAGAGAGAGAGAGAGAGAGAGAGAGAGAGAGAGAGAGAGAGAGAGAGAGAGAGAGAGAGAGAGAGAGAGAGAGAGACGTAGGAGTAGAGGAACTGGTGGCTAAAATAGAAAGCATAGGAGAAAAATAACGATGTGTGGATGTAGAGAGTGCAGAATGAAGTGTGTAGCCAAGGAAAGATGAGGGGAAGAGGAGATGATGTGTCGGAAAACAAGTGTGGGTGAATGTTTAGTGAGCAGTGTGGAAATGGCGCGTAAAGTGTGAGGGCTTGGCGTGGCGGTAATCTGGTGTAAGGTGACGCGTTGACAGTAACACAGCGGTATGCGGGTGTGCACGTGAGACGGAGACCGTGTGAGGGGTTGCGTGGATTTTGCGTGGATGCAGCATGTGGGGGAGATTGTAAGTGAGGCAGTGTTGATATGCGGGTAATGTGTGGCTTTTTGCGTGGATGCTGTGGGCGTGAAGCTCCTAATTGAGGCTGTGTGGATTGGTGTGGATGGTATACGTAGATGCTGCGTGGCTACCGTGCGCGGGGAGTGGCGAGACGCTTTTGGAGCTCCGTGTGTGTCGGAAGCAAATTTTCTCACTCACTGCCTGTCAAGCAAAGTTGAAAGAAAGTTTTGAAAAATTATATTACTTGCATGCTGAAATTCGTCAAGTCCGGGAAGAGGCAAGGGAGACGCGGGTCTGTTGGGCATTTAGAAGAGGATTGAATTTCATGCAGTGCACTTGCTAAATATATGATTAAGGGAATTCAGCTTTGAGGAGGCGGCCCTTGATGTGCGCGGGTGTGTGTGCGCCCGCTGGGATCTGAAGGTGCGAGAATGATCAAGTGAGTGAGTGAGTGAGTGAGTGCTGATTGTGGTGGTAAGGGTGAGGAAGGCTGAGTGTGGAAGGGCTTCTGAAGAGTGAAGAAATATATCAGGAATGTTGTTTTTTGTTTTTCTCTCTTGGCCGTGTGAAAGGAGAGGTGATAGAATAAAAAGGCAAAAGAGGAGAAGAAAAAGAGAAGAGAGAAGGAGAAAAATAGGAAAGAAGTAGTGAGAGGAAACGAAAAAAATGAAAAAAACAAGGGACGATAAGAGAAAATAAGAAAAATAGAGGAAATGGGAAAGGAAAGAAAATCAAAAGAGAGAAAAGACACGGCAAGACAGAGCAGGAAAGAAGAAAAACACCGCTGAAAGAGAGAGAGAGAGAGAGAGAGAGAGAGAGAGAGAGAGAGAGAGAGAGAGAGAGAGAGAGAGAGAGAGAGAGAGAGAGAGAGAGAGAGAGAGAGAGAGAGAGAGAGAGAGAGAGAGAGAGAGAGAGAGAGAGAGAGAGAGAGAGAGAGAGAGGAAAGGGTATTTTTGGAAATCTATGTGCGGGGGCTACATATAAAAGATAACTAAGCTGAGGAATGTGAGACTCGCGTGATCAGTTGACAGGGAAGCAAGATATGGCCTCCGGGAAAATGAAAATGTCCGGGAGGGTGAAAAAGGTGCGTCGGGAGCCTGAGAAAGAAACCTGGCCTGCGAAAAAAGGGGCAAGTAAGGTGACTGACTCTTGCGGAATTAGTTAGCGAGAACGTGACAGCGCCTGGGAAACGTGACAGCACCAGGGGACGCTTGGTAAATGATACGTGACAGTGTGATTGTGAAGGGGAGTGAAAAGCACATCATGGGAACGTAACTGGAAATAACTTGAGTGAGGTTATGGCGTGGTGACTTAAGGCGACACAAGTAAGTGATTTTTTTGGTAAATAAGACCGTAGAGAAACTTGACGTGTTAAAGAAACGTAACAGAAAATACTGATAGGGATTACTTGTAACTTGATGTCTTAAGATAAAGTGACACAACCAGTTGACTTTTTGGTAATTAAGACGGGGCACTAAAATCGTAGAGAAACGTGACCTGTTATAGGGACGTAATAAAGGAAAGTAACAGGTAGTAATGTAATATTGAAATAAACACAACGCAGGGAATTTACTGACAGGAATAAGTGAGAGCGAATGTAATCTTGAAATAAACCCGTAAATGTTACCAGAAAGACAATTAAAGGTGATGGGACGCTTATATCCCCGTGTTTTCCGTCATTTCACCTCGTATGTCGTGTTCTAATGTATCACTGATTATGACTTCTGTATTCACCATCACGAGAAATCACGCTAAATGTAATCATATTTACATTCCCTCAACTCAAGTATTTGCATCACTTCAACCTGGTGTTTACTAATGTATAAGTGACCATGGCTCCTGCATTCACAATCAAAAGTCTTCTCCTGTCGCCTTGTACGAGTCTCCCCCAGTCTCTGTCCTTTGCATCTTCCTGTGTGACTCCTACCCTTTGCAGTCCTACCGTAACTCCGTCCCCCCCGTCTCATCCTCTGTCTTCCCCTCGATCTTCTTCCCTCAACTGGATTTCCAGAATCACGAGAAACAATTCCTCGTCACTAATGTATAAATGACTGTAGTCTAAACATTCATGGTATTTTCTTAACGACTCATGGACTCTACCTTCTGTATTCACCATTAAGAGTCACACCAGACAATTCCTCGTCACGTCAAGTCAAGTATTTCCGTCTATGCAGCCTGGTGTTTCCTAATGGCTTCGTTACCCGCTCTTTGAATTCCCTCCTGAGCGTGTATCTTGCCCTTACACCGCCACCTTGACACCTGACTCCCTCCACACCTGAGAGGCGCCCTACACGAGGCTGGCGACGAGACGGGTGGGAGAGGATCAGGAGTGAGGGACGAGGAGTGGAGAAGGGAGAAAGGACGGGTAGGGAAAGGAAGGTTATGGAAATTTATGGACGAGGAAGCTGGTGAGGGAGGGAAACTAAGAGGGAAACGGCAGGAAAGGGGTAGGGAAAGAAGATTATGGAAAATTAAAGAAAGGGAACTAGTGAGGGGGAAAACTGAGAGGAAAATAGAGCTGGAAGGAGTAGAGAAAGGAAGGTTAGGGATGAGGAAACTGGTAACAGTGGGAAATAAGAGGAAAAAAGACTTAAGTAAGGGTAGGAAAAGGAAGGTTATGGAAGGTTTAGAGAGAGGAAACTTGTAGAAAAATTAATCTAAGAGAAAAATTGACCAGGAAAGGATAGGAAAAAGGTTGTGAAAGGTTAGGAACGGGGAAAATGGTAAGAGAGTAAAATAAAAAGGAAAAAAAGAACAAGGAAGAGTTGGAAATGGAAGGAAAGGTAGAGGAAACCGATAAAGGAGGAAACTAAAAGAATTCTAAAGCAAGGAACGAGTTAGGGAAAGAAATGTTAAGCAGAAAAAAAATATAAAGGGAGGAAAATAAGAGAAAAAAAAGCAAGAAGGAAAACGAAGATTACGGAAAGAAAACAGTTGTGAAAGAGGAAAATAAGAGGAAAAAACAGTAAAGAAAAAAAAAGGAGAAAATAGATAGAAACAAAAGGGAAAGAGATAAGGAAAAATAGTATAAAGGAAGGAAGATAAGGAAATAGAAGGAGGTAAAAGAAGAAATTGAGAGAATGAGAGGAGAGAAGAGAAGAAAGGAAGAAAGGAGACTGTTGGGAGTGAGACAAAGTGAAAGGAAACCAAGGAAACAGGCAAAATGAGGACAGGGAAGAGAAAGGGAAACTGAAGAAGGAAACGAGAGGAAATGAAGGGAACAATTTCAATGAGAAAATGGAATTACGAGAAAATTGAGAGGGAAGGAGGAAGAATGGGAGAAGGAATAGACAGAATTGAACAAAGAATGGAGAGACATACCGCAAGGGAGGAAAACAAATAAGGAAAAAGAGGAAAGAAAAAAGACAATGAAGTGAGAAGAATAGGATAGAGAAAGGAGAATGAAAAATTAGGACAAAGAAGGGAAAATAGGACAAGAATAAGAAAAAAGAAGAAAATGAGAAAAAAATGGAAGAATAGGATAAACTAAGAAGAGAAAGAAAAAAGAGAATAGAATAAGAGAAAGGGGATAGAAAAATAGATAGAAAAGATAGGTAGATAGATAGAAAGAGTGATAGGACTTTGGGAGAGGAATGAGAGTGTGTAGGGACATAAGGGGAGAGAACTGGAGAAACTAGGAAGATGAAGAGAAGAAAGACGGGGATAGGAGAAGGGAGAGAGAAGACTGGAAGAGTAGAAGGAGAGACAAGGTAGGAAGATAAGAGAAAAAAAAAATAGAGGAATGGTAGAATGAAGAGAGGAACAAGATAGGGAGGGAAATAGGAAATAGAAGGAAGAACAGAGTAAAATAGGGGGAGGAATGGGAGGGTGAAGTGAGAGAAGACCGGGAGAGGCGAGGCAGGGGTGACTGAGGGGCGTCAGGCAGCTTAGAGTGAGACGGTTCAAAAGGAGGCAAAGAAAACGGTTTATGGGGCTTAGTGGACACGAGGCTGTCATCTTACTTGCTGTTGAGCTCCTCGTGGTGATGTACACACACACACACACACACACCCACACACACACACACACACACACACACACACACACACACACACACACACACACACACACACACACACACACACACACACACACACACACACACACACACACACACAGTTCGTTCTTCACTAGTTTACATAAAGGATTCTCTCTCTCTCTCTCTCTCTCTCTCTCTCTCTCTCTCTCTCTCTCCTCTCTCTCTCTCTCTCTCTCTCTCCTCTCTCTCTCTCTCTCTCCTCTCTCTCTCTCTCGCCAACGCACACAGTGTCACATGTTCTCCACTACCATCACAAACCACATCTCCATTCCTCCTCCAACGCAAACTGCTCCTCCTCCACCTCCCTCTCCTCCTCCACCACCACCGTCGCCGCCAGACACGCCGGCCCTCCAGCTCTGCCTCGCCTGAAATGGGCCAACAATCACAGGGTCAATCCAATTTGCGGGATGGTCGCTCACATTTCATTCCACACCAGATTGCCGGCAGACACTCCGCCTGAGCCGCCGCCGCCGCCGCAGGCTCCGCCGCTGATGACGAAGCTAGGACAGGTGAGCGGCGGGCAGCGGCAGGCTCGAGGGGGCGCTGGCTGCCTTGTAGTCCTTTAGGTTTAGGATTTCTAAGGAACCAGTGGAAGGAAGAAGATCGAGAGGTAGACAGAGTGAGGTGGAGGGATGACATTGCGTTAGAACTGCGAAGGATGGGAGTCATAGAGAATGATACAAGGGACAAGCAACAGGAGACTCGTACATGGCGTCAACCCCTTGACTCTAGGGAAGCGTCGAAAGAAGATAAGTCGCTGGCGTTGCACTGAGACCGTATTCTGAAACGCTTTCCTCTCCTACCACGATTACTTTCAAAGGCCACAGAGATGATTAGAAAAGTTTTTCCTGTTTATAATATAGAGAGGTTGTTAATCTTTCGCTAGAACCGTAAAAATAGCCTTAAAAACCAACGTAACTTGAAGTAGGCCGTTTTAGATGTAGAGAAGGTGAGGCGCAGAAATGTTTTAGATTATGGTATCTTTATAGTAATGGCGATTCTAATAATGGAAGTTTGGTTTTAATGATGAACTGATGCTTGCAATCTTAGATGCTTTTGTTCTCATTAGGATTGTTTTTCAAAGGCCATTGAGATGATTAGCCAGGTTCTCAAGGATATTTTTCCTATTTATGGTGTTTGAAATGTAACAAAACCATCACTAAAATCACGAAACACGCTCGAAAAGACCATTAACTTTCATTAAATCATGTTGAAAGATAATAAAAAAGGCGCTGAAACGTTGAAAAAAGCAGCCCTTGGAGTCTTGAGAAGGTTTAGGATGTCGAGCAAAAAAAAAAAAAAAAGATCGGAGATGAAAGTAAGGTCTTCTTGGTATCATTGACTGTGATGCTGCAGATTTAGGGTCAATGATGAATTAAAGTCTGGATTCTTAGACGCTCTCCTTGATACCTGACGCCTCACCCCGCTGGCTTGGCGTGTCATGGCGGCGGCTACGCGTGAAAGGAGACAAAGCCCAAATTGTCTCTTGTCTACGTGTAAACAGCAGAATTCGGTTAGGTTACGCTGGGCGCCTCGTATTACGTCCCAGCACACAGCCTGTTCAGTGAATAAGTGACTGGACTCGTATTCTTGAACGCTTTCTTCTCAGGTAGGAACTATTTTCAAAAGCCCCAAAGGTGATCAGTTAGGTTCTCAGCCGTCCTTTTTTTTCCTCACTTTTATTGCAGAATCCTTATCAAACTGACTAGGACTGACCAGGACCTGTATTCTTAAACGCTCTGTTCTCTCATAAAGACTTTTTTCAAATCCCACAGAGATGATCAAGTAGGTTCTCAGCGGTCCTTTTTTTTTTCTCACTGATATTGCAGAATCCTTACCAGAATCATAAATACAGTTCAAAAAACTAATAATTTTCACTAGCGCTTATTAAAAATCGAGATAAGACGCCGGCATTTTAAGAACACGAATCTGTATCTATTGCGTCCCAGCAGAGAGGTGTGTGCAGGGTGTGAATGACCTGCAGCCCTTCAGTCCTTGAAGCGGCAACGCGGTGACAGGTGTCGGTGGCAGTTCAGTGACCTCAGCAGCCGGATACACGCGGAGGCAACACTTACGCATCCACCAGCTACGTTCTCATTAACTTTCCATTGATGTGTTCGTGTTTCCATTACTTTTGTATAGTTTTTTTTTTTGCGCATCTTTCCCTCTCCTGCACTGGATGTGAACTGTGTGACTCTCTTTTTGCAGCACTGGTTTGGAAATGAAGGATATGGAAAGGTATGACGTCTGTGGATTTTTGGTCTTTACTCTCACTGCCTTGGTGGCTTTAAACTGCTTCAACTTCACCACTGCGGCAAGTCAGTCAATGAAGGAGGAAGTGAGACGGTGTTTTGATTTCAACGGCAAGATTTCTTCCCAAAATAACTCCCAGACGATAGATTCTGTTACGGCGGGGTAGATATTCGTAAACACCACAATGTCTTAACCCTTCTGCAGTCCTTCAACAGGGCTCAGTGGAGGGTATTGCGGTTTCTAGGGACTCTAGTAATTTCAGCGATAATTTAAGAAGACTTATGTACCATTGAAGACAAAAGACATGAGATCCCTACTAATAATATCCATGGCTTTGAAAATATCCTAATTCACCTTATCAGCTCCAACAGAACTTAAATGATAAGGATGACTTTGACAGATTGACAATGCTTCCCTACCTCACACAAATAAGAAGATTACATACGGCACTACAGCACTTAGATAAATAAATAAACAGACATATAAAGGGATGGAAGGATAAATAAATAGCTGGACGGATAAGTAGATAAATGTATAGATAAGCAGACTGATAGATAAATAAACAGAGAAACAGAGACGATGCAATCACTAACCTAACCCTCACGGAATAAGACACTCGTGAGAACCCTGGCAATCATCTCCTTGGCCTTTGAGGATAAGAGATAAGAGAATGAAGCCTTTAAGAATACACCTAGTGGCATCAGAGCAGCGCAGACCAACACGTGCAATTCACAGGGCCCTTTATTTACGTCTGGCCGCGACACCGCATCATGATCCTGCCTTACCCCTCCTCCCCTTCCCGCCGCGACCTTAAAGGGACACAAAGCAGCGATAGGAAAACAGTGAGGGATGGACAGGCGGGTAATCTGATCAGCGTAATGTGTTTTATTTTTGTATCTATTGATTAGGCAAATTTTTTTTTTTTTTTGTAATACCGAGCGCTTCCTGTGGGTGATTAAGTTTGTTGATCAGTGCAGGTTAATGAAAAGATGGATAAATGGATGAATGGAATGGGCGGACGGACTGATAGATAAACAGGTGAATTGCTTGATGTGTATTTTGTTAGACAGATGAATAAATAGATAGATGGATAGATAGTTCGATGGAAGAATGGATGGATGGGTGAATAAATGGCAGGATGGTTGGGTAGATGAATGTATAGATAAGTAGACGAACAGACAGATAAATGTATAAATAGAGGTGGGCAAGTAGATAGACAGATGAATAGATAGATAGATAGATAGATAGATAGATAGATAGATAGATAGATGAATGAATGGATAGATGGATAAATAAGTAGATGTATAGATAGAGAGGCAGATAGATAGATAGAATAAACAGGTAAATTGGGTAAATTGATGGATAAGTAGATAGATATATAGACCAGACAAACAGACAGACAAATAGATAAATAAACAGATAAAAAGAAAACATATAAACATAACCACATGCGTCTGTACTTAGATAAAAGAAAAAGGTAAAAATAAATAGCATAATAGATAAATTAAGTAAACGATAATTAAAATAGCGTTGAGAACTTTACAGAATGGAGTGTTTACGTGCATTATTTTGTCCATTATCTGCACGGATCGTTTACATTCATTACGCGGATTAATTTAAGACTTCTAAATTGATGTCACAAGTTTAATAAGTTCCCCCTAACGTGTCCTCGCGATTCTTGGGAGATGAGGGCGAGGACTCAGGAGTCGACCTCAAGGTGTGGTCTTCTTTCCTCACTGGTGTTATATTTAGTGTTGATTACAGTGGACTTAACGTAGTGTACAAGTTTTACGTTGAGGAAGTTGTGCTGTTGATATTATTTTGTTATATTGGTTTTACTGTCGTTTGTCTTAGGTGTCTTTTTCATTTTTTTATTCGAGTTTTTTTTTTTTTTTTTACTTACGATAGTTTATATAACGCTTCTTTATGTATTTTTAACACACACACACACACACACACACACACACACACACACACACACACAACACACACACACACACACACACACACACACACACACACACACACACACACACACACACACACACACACACACACACACACACACACACACACACACACACACACACACACACACACACACACACACACACACACACACCACACACACACACACACACACACACACACACACACACACACACACACACACACACACACACACACACACACACACACACACACACACACACACACACACACACACACACACACACACACACACACACACACACACACACACACACACACACACACACACACACACACACACACACACACACACACACACACACACACACACACACACACACACACACACACACACACACACACACACACACACACACACACACACACACACACACACACACACACACACACACACACACACACACACACACACACACACAACACACACACACACACACACACACACACACACACACACACACACACACACACACACACACACACACACACACACACACACACACACACACACACACACACACACACACACACACACACACACACACACACACACACACACACACACACACACACACACACACACACACACACACACACACACACACACACACACACACACACACACACACACACACACACACACACACACACACACACACACACACACACACACACACACACACACACACACACACACACACACACACACACACACACACACACACACACACACACACACACACACACACACACACACACACACACACACACACACACACCACACACACACACACACAACACACACACACACACACACACACACACACACACACACACACACACACACACACACACACACACACACACACACACACACACACACACATGAAGAACAAAGGAAACACCACTTTTGTCTAACACATACATAACTCACGTTGGTCTCACCTGCATAAAGGCACATTAATTATTATGGTTCAGTCTGCGCAGGCAAATTATATGGCAGGCAGTGAGTAATTAGTATATTAGTAGTTAATATATTAGCACCTGTATGGCACACCTGCACATTAGTTAAGTGTAATATTATTTCTACGTCGTAGCTTTGTTGAAATACCTGAGCATAGTGAAGGCTATTCTTAGCATAACACCGACTTACCTTTCACTAACCTAATTATTAATGTCTAGCAGCTTAAGAGAAGTATACTGACAGACTAAGCCATCACTGCATTAAAAGATTATATAAACTTATGGATGAGGATAATATGTGGAAACAGGTAGGTGTGCTTCATGCAGGGACTGCCTCGTGTAGGCCTGAACGCTCCTGGCAGCTTGCTTTTTTTTTTTTTTCTTATGGTCTTACGTTCATTATCCTGACATTATCACTGTGTGTTATAGTCTGGCGGCTCAGTGAAGAGATATACTTAGCTTCTTATATCACCTGCTCCATTCCTCGCATAGTTTGGGAATTAAATTTGTGCACTGATGTTCATAGCGTTACCAAACGTTTGTGTTAAGTATTCCCGGGAAGAAGAACAAAGTAACGAGAAGCTGTAGGAAAGCAGTATGCCTGTACGTGCCTGACCTACTGTACTGGCGTCTTCATGCTTAACTAATTAGTGTTCATTGTTGCAAGGCTTTGTAATTGTGCTGCAGGATACATACTGTCTCCGAGGAGTGTTGAGCTGTGTTGCTGGGTGTCATTAAGGAGAGATGTTGCATGCAGTGTGCTTGTAGCTCGTGGTATGAATATACAACTAAGTGTGCTCCTTCATTTGGTGTCATGAGAACATAAGAACATAAGAAAATAATGGAAGCTGCAAGAAACCATCAGGCCTACACGTGACAGTCCCTGTGTGGAACACATCTACCTGTGTTGCTTAGTTTATTTGCGTCTAGTTCAAGTGTTGCATGTTTTGTACGTGTGGAAGAGTCTGGCCGGCGGCACGAAGGAAAACACGCTCAATGTGCTTGTCCCAAATGAAAAATTGTAGGTGTTACTGTGTATGTACCTTCTTCACTTGTGATCATAAAGAACCAATAGTATAAGGCTTACATGCAGTAATGTGCCATATTATCATTGTTCCCTTATGATCAGAAGTGAAATGTTAAAAGATTTATTACTCGCATGAAAACCAAAGCGATATAAGGGAACAGTAGCACAAGGGACACACACACAGGGAGGGAGGAGGGAGTTAGAAAGTGAAGGAAAGCACGTGATGGTGATAAATGTACCGCTGAGAGAACCGAGTCTTGAAATAGGGGTGAATCTAGAGTGAATGATGTAATAAGCTAAAATTTCAAGCATTCCCGCCCCTTCCCCTCTTTACTCGTCCTCGTCCTCGTGTCCTCGCCGCCTTGTGTCACGCCGCCTAACATTTTTAACCTAAGGGAAGGTTGACTAAGTGCTAAAATTCCGTGGAAGTGTCGCCCGCCCTCCTGACACGTGCCTCGGGAAGGGAAGGAAAAGTGCGGCGGTGTTCCAAAAAAATTCCTTCCTCTTCCGTCTCCCTAAAAAAAGAAAAAAAAAAGTGAAGGAAAAAAAAAAAGGCTATACGTGTCTTTCCGTATTGATATTCAGCGCCATTCGGGACATTCTGGCGGACAGTTTCAATGTTTTGTGCATTTTTCCTGATGCGGTTTTCCCTCTGAGTCTATTTGTCTCATATTACGAAACTTCTTCCTGCGTGATTCATCCTCGTCCCGCTTTTCTTTCCCTCTCGCTCCACTGCTCTGTTAGTCATCAAATCTCCTCCGTCTCCTCTCTCTCTCTCTCTCTCTCTCTCTCTCTCTCTCTCTCTCTCTCTCTCTCTCTCTCTCTCTCTCTCTCTCTCTCTCTCTCTCTCTCTCTCTCTCTCTCTCTCTCTCTCTCTCTCTCTCTCTCTCTCCCCCGTCCTTCATTCCTGAGAGGTGTGAATGCAAGGAAGGCGAGGGCTGGGGCAGGGGGAGGGGAGGTCTGAAGGAAGGAAGGAAGGAAGGCAGGTGGCGTGATGAGGGAATGGAGGAGGCAGCCTGTTGAGACCTTACTCTTGACAATGCGAGGTGAAAATGTGGCGCTGGTATTTCAGATGGGAGTGCTGCGTGTGGGGTGGGTAGCTGGGTAGGTGTGGGTAGGCGTGGGTGGATTAAGACAGGAAAGAATGTAAAGAAAGCAAGGGCTGAAAGTATGAGAGGTGATGGAGAGAGGGAGAAATCATCTGTCTAGAAATGCAAGGTGAAGGATGAGGGCAGGAATGAAGGGAGGAGCGAGGCAGGAGTCATATGAGGGAAGGAATGTGTTGATTGATGTTGATTGATGCTTCACTTTTACCCTTCAGTGAACTCAGGAAAGACTACAAACCATTTATCTCTTGCAACACGTAAAAAAAAAAAAAAATAAATAGATAAAAATAAAACACTTGAATCTTCACCATATAAACATTACAGAACTTTCTCTTCAATCATTCCCTCCTTCAGCACCACTCGCTGTTACCCTGCACCAAGCTCAGAAAGTATTAGAAACCATTTTATCTCAAGAAACACAATAAAAGATCACGTTAAATCCTCACCATATAAAAGTTACAGAACTCTCTTTTCGACCGCTCACTCCTTCAGCATGCGGTTCCTTGTAAACTATGAGATGAAGCAAGCACGGCGGCTGGTTATGTTGAGATTTAACGTGGCACTTTTGGTCCATAAAATATTTCACGTATATATGAAGCTGCCATGTGTGATGCTGGGAGGACTTTGAAGAGCAGCACACAGGGGGAGGGAATGAAATGTGTCATGTATTTGCTGTCTTGTGGCTTGATGTGTGTGTGTGTGTGTGTGTGTGTGTGTGTGTGTGTGTGTGTGTGTGTGTACGAGGGAGTGGCGGTTACAACCTCGAATGTGCCTCCAGTGTTGTTTTTTTTCCTCAGCATTGTGTGTCTTAGAGATCACACTCTCGCCTGCATCCATCACTTCGGCATAAACATTTCTGGTGATTCGTACAATCCAAGTAGACCTTTTTCTTATTGGAGCTAAAGAGTCTTGAGATGGGACAGCGACACTTAGGCTCCGAATGTCTGTTGAGTACCTCCATGTCTCCCAAACCCCGTCTGTACACACTTAAAGATATTTAGCAACCCAGAAGAGCGACAAGACGATGACTGGTAGGGATCCAACTCAAATGCAAAGAAGGAAACTGTACTAACGGCCCTGACATCGTGAAGAATGCCAAGGGAGTCACAGCAAAAGGGAGTTGTAAGTTTTATCCCTATTACTGCTATTGTCACTTTGTTATCACTCAGAGGGCTGTAAAAATTGCTTCCATGTACAGGGAAGGATATAGTAGTTTGATTTAATAGACTGGTTTTTGTCTTCTCTAGCCCACAAAGCTGAGTGACTGAAGTGCGATGATAAGCGTATAAAAACTCAAAGGGTATTATAGGAAAATTTGTATAGTTAGAAAAAAAAATCTTTATCGCCATGGATGATTTTCTGTGACCATTTTAACTTAATGTGTTTGTGTGCATGTGAGATTTTATTTCCGTGCGTCTCCTTCCGTGGGTCCCTTGTCCTGAGTGACCGCTACAAACGTGTCCAAGTACTTGTAGGTGATTGTAAAAAACGGTCAATTTTCATCACTAAATGAGTTTTAACTTCGTCTATGTGCGTGTTATCCTTTGTTTTGGTGCCTTATATGACTGTTTTAACTTCGTCTGTGTGGCCAATTTTCATCACTATATGCCTGTTTTAACTTCTTCTGTGTGGCCAATTTTCATCACTATATGCCTGTTTTAACTTCTTCTGTGTGGCCAATTTTCATCACTATATGCCTGTTTTAACTTCGTCTGTGTGGCCAATTTTCATCACTATATGCCTGTTTTAACTTCGTCTGTGTGGCCAATTTTCATCACTATATGCCTGTTTTAACTTCGTCTGTGTGCGTGTGATCCTTTGTTCTGGTGCCTTTAATGACTGCTTTAACTTCGTCTGTGTGCGTGTGATCCTTTGTTCTGGTGCCTCTCCCTCCTGCCTTGTCCTCACTGCCTGTACTTTGAAAGTGTGTCTAAACTTTTGTTGATTATGGGAAAAATTGTAGTTATCACAGGACGAGCTTTGGGGACACTTTCAACCTTGTGTTGTTGCCGTGCCTTTCCTTCCTGCCTTGTCCTGAGAGACTAGTACAGAGGTGTGGATGATTACCTTGACCTGTTAAATATATTGTTTTAAAGGTATAATTGAAATCAGAAATATGCTTACATACATGTATACATATATATATATATATATATATATATATATATATATATATATATATATATATATATATATATATATATATATATATATATATATATATATATATATATATATATATATATATATATACATAGATTCATACTTATTCATAGTGTATTTTTTTAACATGTATTGTTGAAACTATTAATTCTTATCACAATAAATGAGTTCCTGTGACAATTTCAACTTCGTGTGTCTGTGTGGGTGAGTCTTTGTCCTGCGCCTCTCCTTGTCTTGTCCTGACCAACACTAATTTTCCCTGTGACGTCCTGGCGGCTCCCGGGGGCGTCATACACACTGCCCTGGAACTTGAGTCTCCTAGGGCACGCTGGGATGAGCCTTGGCGTGTGGGCCGCGAGAAAAGGGCGAGGCTTCTTTTTTACTCTCTCTCTCTCTCTCTCTCTCTCTCTCTCTCTCTCTCTCTCTCTCTCTCTCTCTCTCTCTCTCTCTCTCTCTCTCTCTCTCTCTCTCTCTCTCTCTCTCTCTCTCTCTCTCTCTCTCTCTCTCCACAGGCGCGTGTAGGTGAAGTAAACGTGTATAGGGTGTGGAGGATAGCTAGGTAGTGGTGGTGATTGTAGAGGAGGAGGTGAGGGAGAGGACATGATGAGCCGGTGGATCGGAGAACGTGTGTGTGTGTGTGTGTGTGTGTGTGTGTGTGTGTGTGTGTGTGTGTGTAACAGTAGTAGCAAACAGCGAATGGAAAACGAAAACAAAAATACAAAAAAGAAAACGAGAGGAGGCTGTGGCGTGTGTTTGGAGTGAGGGGAAGGAAAGAAGAAAGATATGCAAGGTAGGAAGGAAGGAGGGAAGCAGGGAAGCAGGGAAAGGAGGAAGGCGGGAGTGGTGAAGGACTCGCTCACTTGAAGGACAAGGAAAGGGCGTCAGCGTCAGGAATGAAGGAGGGCAGCCGTAGACAAGGACGAAGTGAGACGGCGGAGGGAGAGGATGAAATGAGTGACAGGCAGGAAGGAAGGAGAGAGAGAGAGAGAGAGAGAGAGAGAGAGAGAGAGAGAGAGAGAGAGAGAGAGAGAGAGAGAGAGAGAGAGAGAGAGAGAGAGAGAGAGAGAGAGAGAGAGAGAGAGAGAGAGGATGTGGGGAACAGAGGGGGGAGGAATAAAAATGTAGCAGGAGAAAGAAGAAAGGAAAAGAGTGAGAAGAATGGAAGGATGAGAGAGAGAGAGAGAGAGAGAGAGAGAGAGAGAGAGAGAGAGAGAGAGAGAGAGAGAGAGAGAGAGAGAGAGAGGCAGCGGCGGCGGGAGCAGAAGCAGCAGCAGCAGCCGTCGCCACACCCCAGCCAGCATGCACAGCCACCACCACCACCACCACCACTACCACCACCACCATCACCACCACCACCCCGCCCAACGCCTACACACCTTTAATGACTCCATAATCGATCCCACGCTACATCTAAACGACCCAAACACTAATAACCTAATTCATAATACCCTACTTGAAGGAGTGCGTGTCCGTAGAGAGAGAGAGAGAGAGAGAGAGAGAGAGAGAGAGAGAGAGAGAGAGAGAGAGAGAGAGAGAGAGAGAGAGAGAGAGACGAGACGAGACTCCCTCACTGGGTCGTCCTTTCCCTGTCCTTCACGTGAACTTGAAGGAGAGGAGGAATCCTACGGGAGGGGGCAGCCCGTGGCGAGAGAGAGGAGGAGGAGGCAGCGGTGGTGGCGGTGGTAGCTGTGTCCTAGATGGCCGGTGAGAGAGAGAGAGAGAGAGAGAGAGAGAGAGAGAGAGAGAGAGAGAGAGAGAGAGAGAGAGAGAGAGAGAGAGAGAGAGAGAGAGAGAGAGAGAGAGAGAGAGAGAGAGAGAGAGAGAGAGAGAGAGAGAGAGAGAGAGAGAGAGAGAGAGGCAGGCAGGCAGGGAGGCAGGCAGGCAGGCAGGGAGTGCTTGGATCTTGCGGCGGGAGAGGAATAAGGAAAAGGGAGGAAGGAAATAGACGTTTAAGAAGATCTAGAAACAGGAGTGTATTTTAAGACTACCAGAGAGAGAGAGAGAGAGAGAGAGAGAGAGAGAGAGAGAGAGAGAGAGAGATGGATGAGCCAGATATCGTTCAGTGAGGGAGAAGGAGGCAACAGGAGACACTCGGAGGGAGGAGGAGCCAGAGTCGGCCACCAGGCGAGGAAGCAAAAATAGTGAATGGAAAAGATGAATGAAAAAGCCACGCATGAGGGCATAAGAGGAGAGCAGGAGGAGGGGGAGGTGGAGGAGGAGGTGACCAATGGAATAAAAAAGGAGAGATGGAATGGCCAATAAAAAGAACAGAGGAGGAGAAAGAGAAGGAGAACAAGGAGGAGGAGGTGGAAGAGGAGAAGGAAACACAAGAAAAGGAGGGAGATTAAGAGAAGCAAGGGAGAGGAGAGAGAAGGACAGAGAAGGAGGAACTGGAGAGGTGCAGAGAGAGAGAGAGAGAGAGAGAGAGAGAGAGAGAGAGAGAGAGAGAGAGAGAGAGAGAGAAAGTCTGCTCCCCCGAGGATACACCAGCAACACCACCAGGTCACGTGACTGCCGGCAGAACAAGTGAAAGCGTGGGCGGCGAACTCGGCCACCTAACCCGCCCATCCACCCACGCTCCTCCCGCCCACCACCCACCCTCCCGCCCACCACCCACCCTCCCGCCGCCGCCTCCCGCCCGCCATAAAGCCGCCTCCACCCTCTCCCCCATTCACATGCACGACGTCCTCCCGTTCTCTCCCCACCCTCTTCCCGTTCTCTCCCCGCCCTCCCGGTTCATGGTGGTAACTGCTCCACAACCTTGCCTGGCCATCACAGTGAAAGGGTCATACTGCTCTCTCTCTCTCTCTCTCTCTCTCTCTCTCTCTCTCTCTCTCTCTCTCTCTCTCTCTCTCTCTCTCTCTCTCTCTCTCTCTCTCTCTCTCTCTCTCTCTCTCTCTCTCTCTCTCTCTCTCTCTCTCTCTCTCTCTCTCTCTCTTGTTTACCATCGGTTTTCTGCTTCTTTCCTCTCCTCTTTTTTTCTTTTCATTCCCCCATTCTCTCTCTCTCTCTCTCTCTCTCTCTCTCTCTCTCTCTCTCTCTCTCTCTCTCTCTCTCTCTCTCTCTCTCTCTCTCTCTCTCTCTCTCTCTCTCTCTCTCTCTCTCTCTCTCTCTCTCTCTCCATTTGTTTTCTCCCATTTTCCCTTTCCCTGCTGTTCAAATCCGCTCCTCTCCCTCTTTCCCTCTCCCTCTCCCTCTCCCTCCTTGTCCCCTGGTTTCCTGCATATATCCCTATCCAGTTCCCCTTCCCTTCTGCCTGTCACGAAAGGACTGGACTGAATATAGACACGGTGCTTCCTGCGTGGGCGGCGAGGTGGTGCTTCTGTGGTGGCGGCGGTGGTGGTGATACTGGTGGATGTGTAGCTGGTGAGGTGTTGGGGTGTTTTGGTTGTAATGTGCTTAGTTTGCAATCATTACCGGTCACAAATTCGCCGTTGGAAGGATAAAAATAAATAAATAAATAAATAAATAAATAAATAAACAAGTATAATAAATAAATAAATAAATAAAAAAGTCGGATGGCAAGATTTCACTACGCAAAATTTTCCTCGCCTTTTAAAAATACAGAGCAGTAGTTATAAACGATACTTCTTTACTATAAGATGCTTGGGAAAGAGTGCAGCATTAGTAGATGTACCAGTCAAGTCACCCCCTCCACAACAACAACAACAACAACAACAACAACAACAAAAAGAGAGAATCTGAGGTAGTCTTACGTATGCCAAGTTAGCGGTCAGGTAGCCATCGTGGAAATAAAAAAAAAGAGCTAAAGACGAATATTTTTAGGTGGGATTTGATAGCGCGTTGGTAGTAAGTCGAACACGTCGTATGCTAAGTATCCCAGTGCATAGTCCGTTTATGATATCCGACTGCTACATTACCGTCCTCCTGCAGCCCACGTAGTCTTCTGAAGCCAAGCGTGAGGCTCAGAAATACTTATCACTGTTTAGACGTGCATGCAATGTTTGTTATCTTATTTAACACTCTAAAGTAGGTGCATTTATCGATATTCGCCGTCGTTGCCTGTGTGTGTGACAGTATTAACCCTGTAACTGGAGTGGGCGCCCTTCGTTTCCCTCCCGAGCTCTGTGACAATGGTTTAAAAGAGAGAATAAGAGGTCAATGTTATCTTTTTTTTTTTTAGATTACTGAAAGCAAAATTTACTATAAAAAGGAAGTTTCTTGAAAAGTTGTTGGTGATTAAAGGAAAAATACTTCTCTTCATCTCATCCTCCGTTAAGACTACATAAATATTTTAGAGTTTACTACAAAAGAAAAAAAATGTGTCTTGAAAAATTGTTGATGATTAAAGAAAAAAATCTTCATCTCATCCTCTTTTAAGACTACAAAAATATTAAAGAATACTACAAAAACAAAAATAGCATCTAGAAAAGTCATTAGTGATTAAAGAAAAAAAAAAGTGCAGCAGTGAAAGAATTAACACTGATAAGAATTCCTGGAGCGTATGACTTGCACGGATTCGGACACAGTGTTGGTGGGAAGGTTGCCAGAGCACGATGCAGCCTTCAGTTCCCGTGGCCCTGACTGTAGTGGTGACAGCTCCTTCTCGCACCTATGCCTGTATTTTCAAGCATTCCCACGTCTAATCTCGGCAAATTTTAACTGTTTGGTGTTTCTGCTGGTGAGTTTCAAGGGAGTTTTCATGATGCTGATATTTTAAAGAGTTTGCATTGCCAGAAGGGAAGGACAGCCATGATAACGCAGACCATTGGTTTAACAAGGATTCTGCATCATTAACATGGTAAAGACAATGAGAACCCAATAATTTTAACGAACATTCTGCGTCATTAACTTGGGAAAACACCCGTTAAACCTTTTATTAACAGGTTAACAAGAATGCTACATTGTGAATGGAGGAAAAATACTCATCTCTTTAGGGTTTGGGAATAGTGCTGATGGAAGCTCAAGGTGTTAAGCAATAGGAGTTCATAAGTCGTGGTGGCTGGCGGGCGTTGCAGGCGGCGGTGGTAACACATGAACACGAGGCACCCTTTGTCATATTTTACTATGCATTTCAACCACGTGTCAAAAATATATATATTCAGAAAGGGCTGAAAATAACTGCATGGGATATGACAGAGAGAGAGAGAGAGAGAGAGAGAGAGAGAGAGAGAGAGAGAGAGAGAGAGAGAGAGAGAGAGAGAGAGAGAGAGAGAAAGGAATATGCAAAAGAAAACGAAAATATATATAGGGCTTCCCTTTTTGGCTTTGTACCGAGTAACAAACAAGAGAGAGAGAGAGAGAGAGAGAGAGAGAGAGAGAGAGAGAGAGAGAGAGAGAGAGAGAGAGAGAGAGAGAGAGAGTTGGAGCAAGAATGGAAAGGTTTGTGATGGTGGTGGAGGAGGAATGCGTGTGTTGAGAGACAGAGAGAGAGAGAGAGAGAGAGAGAGAGAGAGAGAGAGAGAGAGAGAGAGAGAGAGAGAGAGAGAGAGAGAGAGAGAGAGTGGCAGGTGATAATTACAAGGATCACACCTTGTCTTGGCCAGGTGTTGACAAGGTTATTATTTACTCTACCTGGCGAGGGAGGACAGGTAAGACTGGAGAGAGAGAGAGAGAGAGAGAGAGAGAGAGAGAGAGAGAGAGAGAGAGAGAGAGAGAGAGAGAGAGAGAGAGAGAGAGAGAGAGAGAGAGAGAGAGAGATGATGATGATGATGATGATGATGATGTAAGGGTAAAGGGAACAGAATAGGGAGATGAAAAGTGAAAGGAAGGTTGTTGAGAAGAAGGGAGGGAATAAGATGGATGAAGGAGAACGTAGGTGAGAAATACAAAGGATAGGAGGCAAAGGAAAAGAATGAGAAGGGAGAGAAGGGAGAAGGGAGATGAAAAGAGAGTAAGGAAGAGGAAAGGAGAAACGGAAACGGTACTGAATGAAAGCTGAAGAGATAGAATAAGCAAAAGGAAATAGAAGGAAAGAGAGAGAGGAAACATGAACGAGTTTGGGAAGCAGGAAAGGGGAAAAGGAAGAAGAAAACTGAGTGAATGAGGATGTAGAAGAGAGAGAGGAGGAAATAGGTGGAAAGAAAAGAAGGAAACGAAGTGTGGACGTAGAAAAGCGAATGAAGAAATAGAAGGGGAAAACAAAACAAAAAAATATATATAGAAAAAAATTAATGGAAAGAGATAAGGAAGATGAAGGAATACATAGCTCGGGTGTAGAAGGGCGTAATTATTTGTTGATTGTTTAGTTTTAGCGTTCGTGTTCTCGGCTTCAAATTTCTGCCTCGGAATTCGCGGAGTCGATAAAATACCACTGGAAACCTCACGACAGCAATACAGAATCAATACTGTGCCGGCGTCCATCCTTACTCCTACCACCCAGCTCTCTCTCTCTCTCTCTCTCTCTCTCTCTCTCTCTCTCTCTCTCTCTCTCTCTCTCTCTCTCTCTCTCTCTCTCTCTCTCTCTCTCTCTCTCTCTCTCTCTCTCTCTCTTCTGCCTTGTTCTATTTTGGTTTGCTTCATTCGTTCGTTCTTACCTCTCTCTCTCTCTCTCTCTCTCTCTCTCTCTCTCTCTCTCTCTCTCTCTCTCTCTCTCTCTCTCTCTCTCTCTCTCTCTCTCTCTCTCTCTCTCTCTCTCTCTCTCTCTCTCTCTCTCATAGCAAATTACTGCAAACACATTCATTACGACTGTGTGCATTTATTTATTTATTTTTTTCAACGTTAAACTGTGAATGTGATGAGGGATTTGCATTAATAAACATTATCACTGTATACACTCACCTGTTTGCCTGTGCGCCCACCTGTCTGCCTGTTTGTGTTATATCTACACGTGAAAAAAAGGTAAAAAAAAACCCGTTGCTATACTTTTCCTCCATATTTGTTCTAGTCAGCTTCCATTTGCGCCTGTTTGTGTTGTCTGTATTTCATTCTGTCTCACTGCCTTCTGTTTGCTAAATTTGCTTTTTTTTCCCCCTCTTGTTTCCCCCATCTACAATCGTATATGCGCCCTTATTCATCCTTTTTTTTTTCCTCATCTGTACTCCTCTGTCTGGTCTATCTTCGTTTTTCTCTATCTATACTCCTATACCCGTCCTTTTTCCTATCTATACTTCTGTTGCCGCTCTTATCCAGCCCTCTTTCCCTACCTGCAAAGCTATACTTGTCTATGTTCATACTTTTTTCCTCATCTGTACTCCGATATCTGGTCTTATCCATCCTCCTTTCCTTATCTACACTCCTACACCTCCCCTTATCCGCCCTCTCTTCCCCATCTACAATCCTGTAGTCACCCATATCCATTCTCTTTTCCTCATCTTCACTCCCATACCTACTCTTATTTATCCTCTTTTCTCCATCTACACTTCTACCCAGCCTTATCCACCTTTTGTTTCCCCATGTACACTTGTATACCCGCTGCTATCCACCCGTTTTTCCTCATTCATGCTCTGATACCCGCTCGCCGTTCAAAGTAACCCACCCAGCTGTCTATTTTCCCGCATCGTTCTCGCTACACAAGAACTACTATCACTTTTTCATCCTTTATCTTTCCCAGCAACATTCCACACCCAGTAGGTTAAGCTGCAAGTCGCCTATCCACACTACGGCGTCCTATATTTTTGTCTCTTTTGGTGCAAGGGAGAGGAACATAAAGGAATAGAAAAGAAGAACAAGAATGTGTGGTTGTGCGAGGTGCAGAAAGAACTCAAAAGAACTAAAGAGTGTAGATCTGTTGTTGGTTCGAGGTGAAAGGAACATAAAGGTGCGCAAGTCAAAAATTGCAGTATAATTGGTGACGTGAGGTGGAAGAACACAAAGAAACACAAAAGAAGGACAGGTATAATAAGTCTGTTGCTGGTGTAAGGAACACGAGGGAACTGAACGGAAGAACAAGAATAGATTTGTTGGTGGGAGGTGAAAGAAACACAAAGGACCATAAAAGAAGAACAGAAGAATGACCTCCCCTCTCGTTTGCATTATGGTGGCGCGAAATGAAAAGAAGACAGAACAAGAAATCTTACAATACAATAACAAACTCCACCTCCAGATGTGGCGAGGCGATGTGGAGGTAGAGGAAACGTTGGGATTCGTAGCATAATGTTCGCCAACCTGCATTACAATATTCCGTGCCCTCAGCGTTTCGGCTTAATGCCTCGATTACATTTAACACTCTGGTGAAAGGCATCGTGGCTTTGAATGGTGTTTTCATGATTCCAGTGATAATTTAACAAGGATTCTGCACTATTAGCACATACGAGTGGAGATCATCAGTATTTTCAAGAGTGTTTCTATGATTCCAGTGATAGATTATGCACTTTTAACTATGTCTAATATAAGTTATCGTGGCTTTCAAGGGCGTTTTCGTGCTTCATGGGCATTTTGCACTTTTAATAAGCTCTGGTGAAAGTTATCTTGTTTTTTTGTTACATGATTCTGGTGATTGTTTAACTGAGGCTCTGCACTTTTTTTAACAGTTTGTGCACTTTTGACAGGCTCGACTGGAAATTAAAGCAATAGTCGAGTGTTTTTATGATTTCAGTGATAGCTTGGTAGGGAGCGAACACGCTTAACGGGCTCTAGTGGAAGTTAAAGTAATTTTCGATTGTCTTCAAGTTTCTAGCGGTAGTTTAACTCTTGTACTTTTAACAGTCTTTAGTGGAAATTGTCAGTAATTTCAAGAGTGTTTTCCAGTGATAGTTTCAACAGTTCCTTTTCATCATAAATATGAGAACACTTTATGAGAATTCTGTTTTATTATCTCTGTGGAAATTAGAAATAGTTCTTACGAGAATCACAGTCGTGCGTTTAGTAATATGGGTCAGTATCGTTTAGGCATGGAGGAGGAAGAGGAAAAGTAAGAGGAAGAGGAGGAGGCGGAGGAGGAGGAGTGGGCGGAGGAGGAGGAGGAGGAGGAGGAGGAGGAGGAGGAGGAGGAGGAGGAGGAGGAGGAGAAGGAGGAGGAGGAAAAAGAACAAGAACAAGAAGAACAAAAACAAGAAGAAAACGAAGAAAATAAGAACAAAAACAAAAACAAGAACATGAAGAACAAGAGAAAAACAAGAAAATTCGACTAGAACAAAAACAATTCAAGAACAAAAACAAACAAGAACACTCAAACAACTAGAAAAAAAAAAACAGTTGCAAAAAATAAGAAGCTCTACAGAACCCAAACATAACACTAGATTTAATGACTGACAAATAAACAGCTCTCCCACAACCAACCCACACTGCACCACAAGAACATTGCTGGGGGAAAGGCGCGGTAATGAGGCAAAGAGCTTATGAGTTACCGGACCCCAGTGGATAGGATGTAGTGACTGCTAGGGTTTACGAGTATGCATGGGCGGAGTGGGTGGAGGGTAACGAAGCGCGTGACATGGCTGGAAGGTGATAGGACACGCGCTAGTTCATTAAGGGGATGTGGAGAAGCCCTAAGGGAACAGAACAAGTGTACGCCTTGCATCATAGGCGCTGTGTAAATACTATTGTCTTTCTTCTTCATTTGTCGTGTGTGGTTTGTTGTGTGCTTGTGTTTCTTTAAATGTCTGTTTTGTGTGTGTGTGTGTGTGTGTGTGTGTGTGTGTGTGTGTGTGTGTGTGTGTGTGTGTGTGTGTGTGTGTGTGTGTGTGTGTGGTTGTTTCTGTTATTGTCTGTGTGTGTCTGTCTGTCTCAATTTTTTTTTTTGTGTTTGTCCATCACTCTTTGTCTTTGTATCTGTGTTTCTGTTTTGTATCTCTTTGTCTTGGTGTATCCGTCTGTTGGTCTGTCTGTCTGTCTGTCTGTCTGTCTGTCTGTCTGTCTGTCTGTCTGTCTGTCTGTCTGTCTGTCTGTCTCTGTCTGTCTCTGTCTGCCTGTCTGTCTGCCTGTCTCTCTCTCTCTCTCTCTCTCTCTCTCTCTCTCTCTCTCTCTCTCTCTCTCTCTCTCTCTCTCTCTCTCTCTCTCTCTCTCTCTCTCTCTCAACATCCTTGCATTTTCTCCATACACCATACACAAAAATTCATATAAAACATAGAAAAACACACGTTACCATAAACCACTCAACATTTGTAAATCTTAAAGCCATAAACTCAGAAGTCCATTCACCCTGACTTGGCGAGCAGGCATTACCCTCATCCATCCAGCGACCAATCAAATGTATCGCCCATTATAAAACCACCAATCATATTCTTTGTGGGGAAAGGATGGGCGGGGCTCGATCCATCAGGCTGACCGGGAAGAGTCAGGCAAGGGTGCAGATGTGGTATCCGTCATGTTTTGGCGAAAGATGTATTGGTGAAAAGGTTTACAGAGATGTGAGATGGTATGCCTTATTCCCCCACCCCTCCTCTCTCTCTCTCTCTCTCTCTCTCTCTCTCTCTCTCTCTCTCTCTCTCTCTCTCTCTCTCTCTCTCTCTCGCTCTCGCTCTCTGTTTCCTTGCCCTCGTAATCTCTTTCCTTAATTAGGTTGTTGGACACACAAAAAAGGACAGACACGAGTACTTTTTTCTTGTCACCGTAGAAGTTAACCACCACCACCACCACCACTGCCACTACCACCACCACCACCACCACTACTACTACTACTACTACTACTACTACTACTACTACTACTACTACTACTACTACTACTACTACTACTACTACTACTACTACTACTACCATCCTTGCAGTTACTTATGCTCTCCCATCCTCACATGCTCACCGCGAAGTAACTAGTGCTCACAAAACACAAAGATGAAGGCACCGTGCAAAAAAATCAAAATTCCCCCAAAGAAAACTTGATGAAGTAAGGAAGGGGAGACAATCTGCACAACACTGACGCCGGCAAGACACTCGCCCCATAACCCTAATTAATGAGAGAGAGAGAGAGAGAGAGAGAGAGAGAGAGAGAGAGAGAGAGAGAGAGAGAGAGAGAGAGAGAGAGAGAGAGAGAGAGGTTTTCAGAGACTCAATTTTAAGCCAACACAGGAGTGATCACATGAAGGAGAGAAGAGATTCATGTGGCAGCTGGTAATTGGAATCTTGATCTTTCTTTTTTTATTGAGGAATCAAGCTTTAGTTTTTCTTGTTCTAATAAAGTCAAAATTGTATATTTAATATGGCGTCTAACTCTTAATTCTAAACTAAGCCTAGACTCGTATTTTCAAAGTATTCGACGTCTTATCTCGACTAATGGCCGTTATTGAGGTTTTCAGGACGTTTCCATGATTGCAGTGATAGTTTTAACAAGTGTCCTGCGTCATCATTTGGAAAACACCCTCGAGAACTCAACTAATTATCCTTGTGGGACTTGCAAACAGATCTTACGAGACACGAAGCGGTTCAGAATGCTGGCTCGAGTGTTTGTTTAGCCAGACCTCAGGAGCACTCTTGCGTAGGTCAGCTGGTCTTTTGCAGTGTTCTTAAATTTCGTTTATTACGTTCTTATGTCCTTCGCCTTCTGTGTTTCAGTAAAGGAGGACAAGGAGTATTCTGAAATGTCTGCAGTGTTTTTTTTTCTTTCTTTTTGACGATAATTAAAAAGAGACTGAAAAGAAAATAAGGATGATGGTTACTTGGCATGACGTGAAGTATCGATGGCACTTACCTCAGACACAACTACCTAAATCACGTGTGTTTTATGATTACAGGCCACATAGAAAGTACAGATAGACAAAATATTACTCATATTTTGCTTCATTACGACTAGGATGATCATATTACAAGATTTTATATTACTTATTTTCACCTTCTATTTCACTTGTCATTCATTACTTATATATTTTTTTTTCAGAACTTATTATATTTATGGAATCTTATTGTATTTTCTTTTCTCCTTGGTGAGTAAGCGGCGCTGAATGGAGGAAGAAAGTTATACCCATCGCCTCAAATTTGAACAACTTCACCTATGTTCCCTGCTAATAATCCTGGTTGTTGGAGATGTTGCGCGTGCGTGAGTGCATTCTCGTATGTGTGTGTGTGTGTGTGTGTGTGTGTGTGTGTGTGTGTGTTTGTGTTTGTGTGTGGTTCTGAGGATGAGTTTTACTGCATATTTGTTTTTGGAGAAAGAGTGTCTGTGGTTCTGAGGATGAGTTTTGCAGCATATTTGTTATTGGAGATAGAGTGTGTATGTGTGTGTGTGGTTCTGAGGACGAGTTTTGCAGCACACTAGTTAGTTACAATGGCTCATGAGGGTGACTCCTGGCCGCCTTGAAACGACCATTCCGGGCTGGAGATTCCCTGCAAGAAAGCCAAGCCGCGAATTCCAGCCGCGAGTGGTGCGCTGTTGCTGGCGAGAACCCGCGGGAGTGTCGGCCGTGCGTGTGTGGCTTAAAGTGGCAGTAATTCGAGTGAGGTGCGACGGCTGATGACGGCACGGAGTCTGACCTGTTTAAGCTGTAGGTGCTCTCTCTCTCTCTCTCTCTCTCTCTCTCTCTCTCTCTCTCTCTCTCTCTCTCTCTCTCTCTCTCTCTCTCTCTCTCTCTCTCTCTCTCTCTCTCTCTCTCTAAAATACAACTATTAAGAAAGGTTGAGGTAATCTTTTTCATTTGAACTATCATTGACAAAATCCTCTCTCTCTCTCTCTCTCTCTCTCTCTCTCTCTCTCTCTCTCTCTCTCTCTCTCTCTCTCTCTCTCTCTCTCTCTCTCTCTCTCTCTCTCTCTCTCTCTCTCTCTCTCTCTCTCTCTCTCTCTCTCTCTCTCTCTCTCTGTGTGTGTGTGTGTGTGTGTGTGTTTGTTATTCTCCATCAGATAGCCTCCCTTTTTTTTAACGTTTGATTCAAAGTAGGAAAGTTATCTGCGCGTAAAAGTATTTTCTTATAAGACTGTCAGTGATAAGGATGAAATGCGCCTCGAAAACACGGGAACACATCGCCACTGATTAAAGGTGGAAGGGATCTGCGTGTAGAGGTCATGAGAGAAGCGAGGGGGAGGTGCTGTGTCCCTACCATCGCTAACACAGAGGACATAACCTGGTGGGCCTGACTTAGATGGAAACCAGGATATGATGCAGGAATGGCTGTGATGTAAAGTGGCTTGGGGTACAAACTTTTGTACGAAATGAATAAGGAAAATGTGTGATGGAAAATGGAAATATATGAATGCGAATGAGAAGGGAAAAAAGTAAAGGAGTGAAAGTATACATAGGAATGATTTAGATTAGAAGATAATACAAAAAATGGGTTGAATAAATAGCCTTGAACCTAACCTTGCCTTGTCTATCATAACATAAACTTACCTACACCAACGACTATTGAAACAAACCTCTGTTCATTGACACTGCAAACCTACTACGAGTACTAGAAACCTATTACTCATTTTTTTTTTTTTTTTTTTTTTATGTAGGAAGGATACTGGCCAAGGGCAACAAAAATCTAATAAAAAAAAATGCCCACTGAAATGCCAGTCCCTAAAAGGGTCAAAGCAGTGGTCAAAAATTGGTGGATAAGTGTCTTGAAACCTCCCTCTTGAAGGAATTCAAGTCATAGGAAGGTGGAAATACAGAAGCAGGCAAGGAATTCCAGAGTTTACCAGAGAAAGGGATGAATGATTGAGAATACTGGTTAACTCTTGCGTTAGAGAGGTGGACAGAATAGGAGTGAGAGAAAGATGAAAGTCTTGTGCAGCGAGGCCGCGGAAGGAGGGGAGGCATGCAGTTAGCAAGATCAGAAGAGCAGTTAGCATGAAAATAGCGGTAGAAGACAGCTAGAGATGCAACATTGCGGCGGTGAGAGAGAGGCTGAAGACAGTCAGTTAGAGGAGAGGAGTTGATGAGACGAAAAGCTTTTGATTCCACCCTGTCTAGAACAGCAGTATGAGTGGAACCCCCCCAGACATGTGAAGCATACTCCATACATGGACGGATAAGGCCCTTGTACAGAGTTAGCAGCTGGGGGGTGAGAAAACTGGCGGAGACGTCTCAGAACACCTAACTTCATAGAAGCTGTTTTAGCTAGAGATGAGATGTGAAGTTTCCAGTTCAGATTATAAGTAAAGGACAGACCAAGGATGTTCAGTGTAGAAGAGGGGGATAGTTGAGTGTCATTGAAGAAGAGGGGATAGTTGTCTGGAAGATTGTGTCGAGTTGATAGATGGAGGAATTGAGTTTTTGAGGCATTGAACAATACCAAGTTTGCTCTGCCCCAATCAGAAATTTTAGAAAGATCAGAAGTCAGGCGTTCTGTGGCTTCCCTGCGTGATATGTTTACCTCCTGAAGGGTTGGACGTCTATGAAAAGACGTGGAAAAGTGCAGGGTGGTATCATCAGCATAGGAGTGGATAGGACAAGAAGTTTGGTTTAGAAGATCATTAATGAATAATAAGAAGAGAGTGGGTGACAGGACAGAACCCTGAGGAACACCACTGTTAATAGATTTAGGAGAAGAACAGTGACCGTCTACCACAGCAGCAATAGAACGGTCAGAAAGGAAACTTGAGATGAAGTTACAGAGAGAAGGATAGAAACCGTAGGAGGGTAGTTTGGAAATCAAAGCTTTGTGCCAGACTCTATCAAAGGCTTTTGATATGTCCAAGGCAACAGCAAAAGTTTCACCAAAGTCTCTAAAAGAGGATGACCAAGACTCAGTAAGGAAAGCCAGAAGATCACCAGTAGAGCGGCCTTGACGGAACCCATACTGGCGATCAGATAGAAGGTTGTGAAGTGATAGATGTTTAAGAATCTTCCTGTTGAGGATAGATTCAAAAACTTTAGATAAGCAGGAAATTAAAGCAATAGGACGGTAGTTTGAGGGATTAGAGCGGTCACCCTTTTTAGGAACAGGTTGAATGTAGGCAAACTTCCAGCAAGAAGGAAAGGTAGATGTTGACAGACAGAGCTGAAAGAGTTTGACTAGGCAAGGTGCAAGCACGGAGGCACAGTTTCGGAGAACAATAGGAGGGACCCCATCAGGTCCATAAGCCTTCTGAGGGTTTAGGCCAGCGAGGGCATGGAAAACATCATTACGAAGAATTTTAATACGAGGCATGAAGTAGTCAGAGGGTGGAGGAGAGGGAGGAACAAGCCCAGAATCGTCCAAGGTAGAGTTTTTAGCAAAGGTTTGAGCAAAGAGTTCAGCTTTAGAAATAGATGTGATAGCAGTGGTGCCATCTGGTTGAAGTAGAGGAGGGAAAGAAGAAGAAGCAAAGTTATTGGAGATATTTTTGGCTAAATGCCAGAAATCACGAGGGGAGTTAGATCTTGAAAGGTTTTGACATTTTCTGTTAATGAAGGAGTTTTTGGCTAGTTGGAGAACAGACTTGGCATGGTTCCGGGCAGAAATATAAAGTGCATGAGATTCTGGTGAAGGAAGGCTTAAGTACCTTTTGTGGGCCACCTCTCTATCATGTATAGCACGAGAACAAGCTGTGCTATACATACATACTAGGAACTGCTACCATTTCTAGGAAGGCTACAGCTTTAGAGATCTATTATTAAACGACACATCTCAAGACGGGAAGAGATGAAGGAAGGAGGAACTAGGCAACAAAAGGCAACCGTGCGCTCCAAGGCGGAGGACAAGAAAGGAAAATACGACAAGGACATAATTCAAGGTTAGGAGGAAGATAATTTAAGACTTAGAGATATGATTCAGGGCTGCCACCAAGGAATGTGAGTGACGGCGAGGATAAGAGTGGGAGAAAGAGAATAATGTCAGGCGTACGTTTAAGGCTGAAAACAAGGGACTGAAAATGCAATACGACTTAACTGAGGGTGGAAAGAAAGATGTAATTTAATATTCATAGAGGTGAGTCACGAGTGAGACCAGGGAGAGTGAGAGGGCGTCTGAATCACCGGGGAGAGAGGAATGACGGGAAGAGGAAAAAAGTAAGGCATATACTTTTAGGGTAAGAGCAAGTGAACAAAATAAAAGTGAATAAAAGTGGGGCAAAAAAAATAGTATGTGTAAAACTTATAGACGTGACAGAAGACAAAGAGCGAGGACGTGGAGGTGACGACAGCGGTGCGGGAGAGGTGAAAAATGTAGGCACATGCTTTTAGGCCCCGAGCACGCCGGGAAATCACAACGCTAAGAACGTCTGCAAAAAGTTAACAAAAAAAAAAATTCATATACGTGACTTAAGACGCAAGGTAAGGAGTTGATGGAGGGGGTGCGGGGTGTTTAGGGTGAGTGGTGAAGGAGCAGCGCCCCCACCGCCCCCCCCACCCCCAGCAGCAGCCCTGTGTGAGTCAAATGAGTCCATTATCCGTGTGTTGGGTGAATAAAAGATGAATATTGGAGAGTAGATTACCCGGCCAACATTTTCTAGGGGCTGTTAAGCACCACTAATTTTTCCTGCGTAACGACCCACTTAATTGCTCCGCCGCACCGCCGATGCTTCATGGGTATCAGATTTAATTATAAAATTATAATAGAAAGGTTGGCGGATATTTTCAGAGGCGCGTATGAGCCAGGCCGCGCTCCATCATTGCAGGCAGAGAGCGGAGTAGACACGCTGATGCATTTTGAAGCTAAGTGACTTATCTTGTTCACAGTAATGACGTTTGTCGGCCGCTCAATGTCCCTCCAATATTTGTACCTAAACCATTTTTCCATACTCACACAGAGGCAGCGACAAAGAGCTCGCTAACACGCAATAACTACGGATTTTTTGTGTGTTTACACCAGACCCGCGCGTGTTAAAGGCTTTGTGAGCGCGTGGGCGGCGTGGCGTGCTTGTAGTTATCATTGATTGCATCATTGTGCGAGGCTCCCGTTGCCCATCACACTCCCGGCACGAAGCCACAATGAACACGCCGCGCCGGACGATGAGGCGGCGTTTTTAGCTTGGACACCGGCTGCAGGGAGTGGAGGGACAGTGCTGGCGATGGTGGTGGACACTGACTGTACGAAGTGGAGGGATGGCGCTGGTGATGATGGCACTGGCAGCAGGGAGTGGAGGGACAGTACTGGTGATGGTGGTGGAGTGGAGGGACAGCGTTGCGGCGGCGGACAGTGGCTACAGGGAGTGGAGGGACGGTGCTGGTGGTGGTAATGTTGGGATCGAAACCCTTTCCCATCATGTACCAGCGTCCGTATTACTAAGCGCTTCACCGTCTGATTTCGACTACAGGCTGCTATTGAAGTCCAGGCCGGTTTTCAAAGGTGTCTTCATGATTCTAAAGGTAGATAGCAAGAATCATGCAACGTCAACGTGTTAAAAGCATAAAAACAACTAATAATTTGAGTGGCCTTTAAAAACTATGCTGAGGGAACTTTTATAAGACTACTAACTTAGGCCAAGACCATCCCTGATATCTCATTCTCATCCGCACAACGAGAACCGATGCATGGAGCCTGACCTGCACCGAGCGTTCATCACCACTGACACCACTAACCATTTGTACCCCAGGCGAGATGAAACTGGCTGACGAAAGGCATACCACTTCTGAGAACCCTTTTGTCTTCCCCTCAACTCAACTTCCCGCTAACTGATTCTTGCTTCTTTTATATTTTTTTGTGAATGAGGATGCTGATAAAGGATGGGGATGTCAGTGGTATTTAACTCTTTGGTAATTTCTTCCTTCTATGAGTGAGGATCTGCGAGGAGTAGCTGTGGATGATGTGAAGGTTAAAATGCTGGGTAGAGAGATGTCCGTATGCTTTTAGTTCCGTTGTGATTTCTTGTTTTCTTTATTCCTATGAGAGACTTTCGAGGAGTGGGTGCGATTCTGAAAAGGTTAAAATTCTGGGTAGGGAAGTCGCGCAGTGTGTTCTTAAGTTCAGTATTGGAAGTTACAGTAATATTTAGAAATGTTGTGTCTTCACTTCACGGTTCGGAGGACGTGAAATGTTTGTAAAAATCTTGTTTGTTTTCATTGGAATAAAACTCATGCTGTGTTTTTTGTTATAGGAGAGAGAGAGAGAGAGAGAGAGAGAGAGAGAGAGAGAGAGAGAGAGAGAGAGAGAGAGAGAGAGAGAGAGAGAGAGAGAGAGAGAGAGAGAGAGAGAGAGAGAGAGGACACTGTTGACTTAATGAAGGATAGGAGATAGAAAACTGCCATGCTTCATTGAGAGTTGTTGGACAGCAGGAGAGGGTGATTGATGAGGTGTGTGTGTGTGTGTGTGTGTGTGTGTGTGTGTGTGTGTGTGTGTGTGTGTGTGTGTGTGTGTGTGTGTGTGTGTGTGTGTGTTTGTATCCTGTTTCCCAGCTTTCCCAAAGACTGTGATTATGTGCTTCAAGTTTCTATTTTTCATTAGAGAAACACTAATACCTTGTGAAAAGAAAGGAAAAAAAC
>NC_087174.1:21145607-21173107 GCF_035594125.1 Scylla paramamosain | reverse complement strand
CGGCAAGCAGTGAGCACACGTCGCCGCCACACCCGTCCAGCCTGCCTCCGTCTCCTGCAAGGCCTCCCGGGGTCTATCTTGCATGCTTGATATGCACAAAATCAATGTTTTCTTTATGTAAGTGAGAACATAAAGCCCATCAAAAGTGGCGGCAAAAAGGCAGTGAAGGAGGGCACTGTAATGCTGACGGTACATCAGTGCGGCGATCACTGCCCGCTCGCAGTGATAACAATAACAGCGGTATGTGGTCTCCTCACTCAGCTGGTGCCTTTGAAACTTTACTTGTGGCTTGAAAAATAGCTGCGGGGGACATATAAGGAGAACCAGGCATGCATGACGGCTGGTGAACACCTGAATGCAAGTCTTCAGTCACGCCAGAGCGACACTTTCCCAGCCACCACCCTCCCGGCCGCTGCCCCCAAAGACTCCGCCACCTGCCTTTCACTTCCACCACGCTCTGCCTTAAACCTCCTCACCACACTGCCGGTCTGCATCTTCCTTCCTTCCTGCACTATACGTTCACTCTTCCTTCCGCATCATCCCACTATCACTTTTCATTTCCTTCCTTAGAGACACCATCCTCTCCTTCACTATCACTACATTCTCCCTCAAACCTCACTCAGCCGTCATTTTTCCGTCTTGCTAACTGTTCACACCTCCACATTACACTAATTCCCTCACACACCGTTCCATCACTGTATCAGCACTGTCCTCACCACACCCCGGCAGCCACACCCACACTCTCCATTCTTAGCTTCATCCTTATCCCCAAATCTCCTCTTTGAACCCTTCGCCCCGTCACGCCCTTCCTTCAGTCACCCCGTCGCCGCATTTCCTCACTCCGATGCACCCTCCCTCCCTGCAGCGGCCGACACCTCCCAGCACGTTCGTACCCACTCGCAGTCGGGTCAGGCTATAAAATCGGTGAGCACAGTGAGTAACGACTCCACTCCCAGCATTGATTATCCTCCATCGCCGTCATTGATCACCTCCCCACTTGCGAAGTTTAGACCTTCGCTAATTTAGAAGGAAGACACGACCTGAGGAAGGGAGCAAGTTGCGTCCGCTGTACTGCCGGTGTTCTAGGTGCCTGCTACTGAGTCTGCCTTCTTCACTACCTGTCTCTCTCTCTCTCTCTCTCTCTCTCTCTCTCTCTCTCTCTCTCTCTCTCTCTCTCTCTCTCTCTCTCTCTCTCTCTCTCTCTCTCTCTCTCTCTCTCTCTCTCTCTCTCTCTCTCTCTCTCTCTCTCTCTCTCTCTCTCTCTCTCTCTCTCTCTCTCTCTCTCTCTCTCTCTCTCTTTTTATTATTATTATTATTATTAAACATAACGGAGAAGGCAGAGTGGGACGAGCGCAAGCACTATAAGTTGCCAGATGACAACCCCCACCCACCTTGACCGTAGAAAGAAGAAAGGAAAAGCAATTAGCACAATAGTAGGATGAAATCAGAGCAGGAGGAGAAAATAGGTTAAAGAATTATAAAGAACGCCTCAACGAACTGAGAATTATTAAAACTCACAAAAAAATTCAACAAAAAAAATCAACAATTCTGACTTATTTAATATATGTCAGACAACACGAGTAAATGTAGTATAACTACTTAAAACTTGATGGTATAAAATCACAGGTATAGTTACATAATTTATCACCGGTATAGCTGCAAAAGCAACCAGAGTTTAATTGACTAGACTCTTCAAGATTTTGTTCGAAGCAGACTTGAATTTTTGCACATCACTCGCAGTGCATGTGCCCTCGTCAAGCATGTTCCAAAGTCTTACAGCACAAGGAACAAAGCTTCGCTGAAACTGACTGGTGTGACACCTAACCTGCTGTAAGCAGCGCGCATGTGAATTTGACGCAAGTCGAGTGTTTCTGGTGGGCACTCTCTCTCTCTCTCTCTCTCTCTCTCTCTCTCTCTCTCTCTCTCTCTCTCTCTCTCTCTCTCTCTCTCTCTCTCTCTCTCTCTCTCTCTCTCTCTCTCTCTCTCTCTCTCTCTCTCTCTCTTACCTTCCCGTCTCTATCCTGTTGCTTCTTCTCCCGTTTCCTTCCTCCCTCATTTTCTGTCTTCCTGTCTCCAAGCGCTGTTTCTTCTCCTATCATTATCTTAGTATGCTTTCATGCCTTCCTATCTTCCTGTTTGTTGTTAACTGTCCTTGCCCTGTTGCTGCTTCTGCTATTTTCTTCCTTCCCCACTCCCTGTTTCCCTGTCTTCCTGCTCTGCTTATGCTTTTCCACTCTCTGCTTTCCTGTCTCCCTGTTCTTCCGGCCCTTTTGTTTGTGCTATTTCCTTTCTTCCTCACTCCCTGCCTCCCTGTCATCTGCTTGGTTTTCCCACTGCCTCTCTCCCTCACTCCCTGTTGCCACCCTTCCCTGCCTCCCTGTCTCCCTCTCAGTTTCCCCGTGGTTTGGTTTTGTGTTGGGGAAAGAACTTATTTTTGTGTACATAATTAGGTTCATTAGGTAGGTAGGTTTTCGCGAGGGTTTATTTTCTTGGGCTCGTGTTTATCAGTGTGGTGCGGAAGTTACTTTGTTCCTGGGACGTGTTGAGGCTTTCCTTCGTTACTGGCGTGGTGGACCGGATCGTCTCGCGTCAGCACCAAGCTTGATTGAAAAAGGGGATTGACGGCCAATTTAGTGTGTCCTCGATTCTGCTGCAGCGGCGTGACGGTAATGAGAGCGCTACGTCATCTGCCAGAATAATGATAATAAAATCCTTACTCCTCTCGGGGGAAAGAATGGTGAAGGAAGGCGCCTGTGACGAGAACTGAGCAGTGTGGTGATATTGCACTGAGAGTTTTGATACCACGCCGTTGTTCCGCTGGGTATGCATTTGTAACCTCAGCGTTTTAGCTTCGTGTTGGTTATATGGGTTCATTAAGTGCAGGGATAGCGTATCGAGGCAGGTTATCTGTGTGATAGTGGTGGTGGTGGTGGTGGTGGTGGTGGTGGTGGTGGTGGTGATGGTGGTGATGAACGGCTGCCTTCACACTGACGTCAGTGGCTACCAATACTGGCTCACCTCGCCTCTACACTGACATCACGTGACACTCCATGAGATGGTACGCAATTGATTTACTGATGTCTCTCTCTCTCTCTCTCTCTCTCTCTCTCTCTCTCTCTCTCTCTCTCTCTCTCTCTCTCTCTCTCTCTCTCTCTCTCTCTCTCTCTCTCTCTCTCTCTCTCTCTCTCTCTCTCTCTAACAATATTAAAAACCATTGTATAAAAGAAAATTAGTATAAACTGCCTTCTATGTGTCATCGTTATTAAAATCATTATTATAGTTAACTCTAAATGAAGCAAAATTGAGACCCAGAGAGAGAGATAGAGAGAGATAGATAGATAGATAGATAGATAGAGAGAGAGAGAGAGAGAGAGAGAGAGAGAGAGAGAGAGAGAGAGAGAGAGAGAGAGAGAGAGAGAGAGAGAGAGAGAGAGAGAGAGAGAGAGAGAGAGAGAGAGAGAGAGAGAGAGAGAGAGAGAGAGAGAGAGAGAGAGAGAGTTATAGGATGGAAAGGTGGAAAAAAGTCAGTCAGAAGTTGAGCAGACTCAGCACCTCAAGGAGAGTAAAACACAAGATGTAGGTCATGCGTCGGTTTTTGTTGCTATTAGAAACTTTTGGAGCGAGTCTGCTTGTTGGGGAGTATACAGCAAACCTCCCTGGCCCTACAAATTTCATCTTTACCACATATTCCTCTATTCCTCTGTTTGTGCCCCAGAAAATGACTAGAAGTAACGGGTTCAAGCTTGATGTAAAAGGAGAAGAAATTAGTGGCAGATGAGCGGAAATGGAGGAATCAGGTCAACAGGGAGATTTTGAAGGTTAGATCAGTTTATGGACTGGGATCACAGGTACGCAGCTTAGTAATGCTTTATACAGGGACTGTCACGTATAAGCCTGCTAGCTTCACTTATATTCGTATGATCTTATGTTGTATTTATATCGCACATTTTCCTGCTCGCCTGTTTATGGAAATTTCATCTGCCCTCTCTGTCCTTGAGCAGCGCCTCCCCTCGTGCACAGGACCAAGGGCGTTGTGGAGGTGGAAAATACACACCAGGGGATTTACTTTTTCACCCGAACTTGGTTAACATGACTATTTGTGGAGGCAAGTATCCACGAGGAGTATTACGGGGCTTTACTCCGCCGCTGTTTGGTGGTTTTTGCGGCAGTGGTTATTGTGATGCCCGTGTTTAATGTTATGCTGCCAATATTCCGCCAGATTGGGAGGGACGGAGGTGCTCGCCATTGCTGTACTATTATATTGTTATGCCTCATGTTTGTTTGCGAGAAAAAATATATTTTACGATTTATTATTTTTTTTGTAAGAGTGCCACTGACCAATGACAACAAGATTATATATATATATATATATATATATATATATATATATATATATATATATATATATATATATATATATATATATATATATATATATATATATATATATATATATATATATATAAAAGGTCCACTGAGGCACCAGTCCACAAAGAAGAAGCAAAAAGGTTCAGTCAAAATTAGAGAAGTGTGTTGGGACCTCTCTCGTGAAAAATAATAAATGAATAAAATAGTAGGAATGCGGTAATACAGGTAAATACTGGTAACTCACGGTAAATTGTCCTCAGACACGCAGTGTACACGTGTTGTATTAAAAATGTGAATGGCCTAGGTCGTTAATTAAGATCATATTACACTCGTTACAAAATTTGGGACAAACACTCGTGTGGGGGAAAAAAATATATATATGTTATTATTTCAAGGCACGAAAAGCAGATATGAATGAACCATTGAAAATGAGAGCGGGAATGATTTCACTCGACGGCGGCGGCGGCGGGGCGGCGGCGGTGTCATGGTGCCAGTATTTGCATGTTACATTTTGTTTTGCTGCTTTTATAATGAAGGCTCTCTCTCTCTCTCTCTCTCTCTCTCTCTCTCTCTCTCTCTCTCTCTCTCTCTCTCTCTCTCTCTCTCTCTCTCTCTCTCTCTCTCTCTCTCTCTCTCTCTCTCTCTCTCTCTCTCTCTCTCTCTCTCTCTCTCTCTCTCTCTCTCTCTCTCTCTCTCTCTCTCTCTCTCTCTCTCTCTGCTGCTGCTGCTGCTGCTGCTGCTACTGCTGCTGCTGCTGCTGTGTCGAAGGTCACGCGTAGTTGTTCTTTTTTCTTTGACGGAATAAACAAACAAAATTTAAGACTCTTGTCTGTTCGAGTTTTTGTCCTTTGTTTTTTGTTTGTTTTCTATTATCCTTACGACGTTAGATGAGCTGCTGACATCATGATACGTTGGTATGGGCGGAAGCTGTGGAATACGCTTGTATTGTCAAAAGAAAGCTGGTGCGGTCCTGGCCTGGCGTGGAAGAAGCCAGTGTGAAGAAGGTGTGGGTCCGGTGTGGAAGAGACTGGTTTATGATAAGGTAGGGGTGGCGTCGGCTGGTGTGGTAAAGCAGGGTGTGGTATCCATTAAGGAGACTCGTGTGAAAGCTGCTGTATGGTTTGGTATGTGGTTGAGGTGTGCCGTGGTGAGTCGGTATGGAGGGGTGCTGGTGTGTGTCACGGACCGGCAACCTTAACACCAATGCACCGCAGTCTGTACACGTCCCTCACCAGTGTCACGTCATATAAAAATCAGTAAGAATGTCCTGTGTAAACTGACGTGTATGCTGGAACACGACGGGGCGGGAAGCTACTGGGGAATTATCGATAAGAATGTGCAGTAACTCATCAGCGCAATGAATTTTAGAAGGGGGAACAAGACTAATCATGTTTGAAGTTCAACATTTCTCGATGGAGCGGAAAGTTATGGTGCAGTGATTAGTAAGAATATATAGTCTCTCCTTTTCTTTTTTAATCCTGCAATATCCATGAAGGGAGGCAGAACTTTTATGGGATCCACACCTCTTTTGCCGGGAGGGAGTTGTAGTTTGATGTGTATGGATGTATGGAGAAGTGTGTAATGCCCCGCTCTTCATGTCCTGTCACCTGCACCGGTGTAATACGGTTAACACGTGTTCTAGCCAGTAATGCGTGTTGGTAATGGGATTTGCGGTAATGTAATCCTTCTATTTTGCCTCTCGTGTGTGCGTTGCTACTTTTCTTGTATTCGTGGCTTTTTTTTGTGTGTGTGTGTGTTTGTGTGTGTGTGTTTCCTGAGTATTTCTGTACTTAGGATCAAGGTGTTCGTGTAAAGACCATATTTGTGCGCACTGTCCTAATCGTGTGGATGTTTTTTTTTATTTTATTCTATAACGGTTTTCTGTTTTGTATGTTTTCTGTCCGTTAAAATATGTGACTTAATGAACATAGCGCTGTAAAAAATAGAAGGGACTGATTAATTTCCTTATACACCAATACTTTTTATATCAAATTAGATCACCCTCTTCGTTTTCCATTTACTGTTGTGCTGCGGTGAGGTTCTGTCTGCACACATATCCACTGACACACTGAGTTTAACACTACCTGGGCGTGGGATGGCATTCAGTGAGGGTGCAATGGTATTATACTGTTTTTGTGTTGACATGCGTATTCCCAAGGAAGGTATACAGGAATCGTGAGTGTGGAAACCCGAGCGTGTCAGCACCTGAGACTAGCGAGCTGCAGCCTGCGGGACCTTGATGGGAGGCTTGCAGTTCAGGCTTGGTGCTCACGAGTCTAGAATACAGGCAAGCCAGCTGAACATAGATGTGTATTGTGAGAGGAAGAGTACCACTATGTGTTGTGGTTTAGGATACACGGGTGGAGATTAGAGAACAGGGCGTGCATTGGTGTGGAGGGAACGTTCTCTGGTAAGACGGCAGGTGGAGGTAGTTTATAGCGAAGATGTGCGTGGTGCTGAGCCAAGGTTTTATAGTGTCGCGTGAGCCGACAGCAGAACAAAGCATTACGCAGTGGTGTGGAGGGAGTGTTCTTCAGGGAGACGTGATGGCAAGATATTGCGGAAAGTCTACGGGAGCAATATTTCGCGTTTCTGTACCAGTTTGTGACCTTACTGTTTATGCACCGCACCACAATACAGAGAATGTGTCATCCCAGAAGACACGACGAAGACTGACACACAGTGAGCCGGGCTTTGACGAGTAATCCACGACATTTCATGATGGAGACCCTAACGTTATTCCCTGTACTGAGAGATTCGCTAGACTGCGCGTGTGTGGGCAGATTAAGGCAGGCCATAGGATTCACTCCCCATCAGAGACCTTTAAAGGGCAAGAGGGAGAGGTTTGTGCTCTAACTGAAGCCAGGGAGGGAGTCTACTGCAGCGGAACATGAGTAGGTGTGCCCTCCCTGCTGCACGAGTAACGAGGAGCGGCAGACAGCACCTCGAAAACGAAGGAACGATACGCAGACAGGAGGCGACAAGGCGACCTGCGTCCTGTCAACCCCGTGCCTCGAGAAAGTGAAAATCGGAAGGTGTGATCATGTACCTCTAAACTTCACGATACTATGACTACCACCACCACTACCACCACCACCACTACCGCTGTCACCACCACTGCTATCTCAACAACAACAACTATTGCTACTATTACCGTTATTATTCTTATCGCTGCATGGTTTAAATAAGAAATGAGGACGCACTGCCACCACCGTCGCCGCCGCCGCCTTGTAGTACGCAGCCTTGCCGGCGTGTCACTCGCTCGACATTTCCAAGTCGATACCGAGAGAGGCAGACAAGTTAAGGTCGGAACAATTTTACAGCTTCCGAAATTTATGTGTTGAAGAAAGCGAAGAAAGGAGAAGAGATGGAAAAAAAAACTGAGAAAGGAAGAGAAGAGAAAAAAATGAAAAGTCCTGAGGATGGAAAGAGGAGAGACGAGAGAAAAAAAATAAAATAATGCAATGGTGAATGAAGGAGGAAAGGAAAGGAAAGAAGGAAGGATAGGAAAAAAAGAAAGATTGAGTAAAAGGAAACTTTACATCAAGAATAGAAAGGAAAAACACGACGAGGAGTTGGAAGAGGAGAAGTAAGAGGAGAAGGAAGAGGAGGAGGAGGAGGAGGAGGAGGAGAGGAGGAGGAGGCAGCCACCCAAGGAACTACCCCACCCCCAGGGACTCAACAACCCCCATCCCCCCACATCTCTCGCTCTCCTTGTCGGGTGAAGATGCAAGTTTGGCGCCAAAAAATCTTGAAATGTTATTGAGGAAAAACCTTTTTATATCCTATAGTGTTTACAGTGTGTGTGTGTGTGTGTGTGTGTGTGTGTGTGTGTGTGTGTGTGTGTGTGTGTGTGTGTATGTAGACCATTGTGTTAATATCATCCGCCATGTGTGTATGTGTATATATGAATAATTTCATTTTTCACGGGTGGATTAATGCAAAACTTGATTTCACCGTAAAATTATAAATGAACTAGATCCTGTTTGTGGCTTTTCATTTTGGTAGTGTTGTGGAGAGAGAGAGAGAGAGAGAGAGAGAGAGAGAGAGAGAGAGAGAGAGAGAGAGAGAGAGAGAGAGAGAGAGAGAGAGAGAGAGAGAGAGAGAAAGGAGTACATGTGACGGAGTAAAGAAACACTGAAAAAGATAGACTGGCTGGACAGGCTGTTAATTAACGGAATGTTTATGGTAAATATGAAAAACAAAGTTTTCTTAAAATCCCTATATATAATTACGAAAAGTATTATAATTATAATTCTCTCTCTCTCTCTCTCTCTCTCTCTCTCTCTCTCTCTCTCTCTCTCTCTCTCTCTCTCTCTCTCTCTCTCTCTCTCTCTCTCTCTCTCTCTCTCTCAATTACGGCGTCAAGTTTTATTTTTTTCTTGTTTTTAAGCTTCAATCTTATGTTTTTTTCCTCCCTGTCGCCATCCATCTTGAAACTTTCTTATCTGTGCTTGTCTCATGTTATCTATTGCGCCGTCCTTCCGCGCCTGTTTTCTTCCGCTTACTCGATTTCTTGTGTCTTAAGTCTTATCATTCTATTTATGTTTACTGTAAGTTTCATATATTTTTTTTTTCAGTTTATTCTTTAATTTGATGTTTGTAAGATGTTTTTATTTTTACTGGATATTTTTATTCTTTATTAATTCGCATTTCTTACTTTTTCAAATGCTTTATTAATCACTTCGTGTTTTCCTTAATTGTATTGTGTTTTTGTTTCTCTGAAGTGGTTCTTTCGTTATTCGTCTGTTTTTGTTTACGTAAAAAGGTCGCGTTTCTTGGCATTATTTTTTTTTTCACAGTACTTTCTCTGTTCCTCTATTTCTTTTGTATTTCTTAATTTATGTAGTTGTATGTTCAGTGTTTACATTACATATAAGGTATCTCTACACAATGTTACCAGTCTCTGTTATTGCCTAATTTTTCTTAGTACAATTTCTCTTGGCGGCAATTTTTAAACTCATATTTTTGCTGTAATTTTCTGGTTTTCGTTTTCCTTGGTTGGTGTGAAATACGCACTGTTTACTCGCCTCCGTTATTGCGTTTTTGTTCAAGTTACATTCTCAATTAATCCTCTTTTTTTTTCGTTCTACTCTGTACGTATTTTTCCATTGCGTTTCCATATTTTTTTTTTCATGGAAGATTGAACTGTATTGCTTTTCCAATATTTTTTCCTGTTATGATTCTATTTTTGTTTTTCGTTTGACAAATCAATTTCGTGATGGACTTTTCGATTTCAAATGGTTACTCTATTTTGTATTATTATTTATTTATATATTTTTGCTTGCCTTTTTACTAACCTTGCTTGTAATGTTAGTCTTTCAATATTTTTTTTTTTAGTTTTGCATCAGTTTAAGAGTTTGTGTGTTCATTATTTATTTTATGATTATTTATTTTTATTATTATTATTTTTCTGGCTTAGATCATTTGTATTTTCCACGATTTTTCATTTTACAGTTAAATGTTTGTGAATCTGTTTATAGTATATTGGGTTGTACGTGGCAAATGTTTTATATTTTTTTATATCAATGTAAATTTTTGGTGAGTCAATTTTATTTCCAGTGTGTTTATCTGTCCTGTTTCTTTCTACTGTTTTTAGTTACATTTGGTGTTTGTGTTATTTCTATTTTGTTGTTATGTTCTGTTTATGATACTGACTCCTCACTAGACTTATGTGTTCAATTCCCTCCCCTAGGAACAGCGCGTCACTTCCTTTCCCTAACCTTTACCACACTCCTTCCTGTAAAATACATTGACATTCAGAAGAGGATCGCTGTTTCACTTTGATCTCTTACACGTACATTTCCCATACAGTGAAGGGATGTGTTTCTGTATCCTTCCTCTTTTTATACAGCATTCATTCTCTTCACGTCCTCAGCTTTTCTTTCATCGCCGCAGTGTTTCATCTCTTTCTATCGTCCATCGCCATTTTCACGCCGACTGCTCTTCTGATCTTGCTACCTGCATACCTTCCCTCCTCCCGCGTCCTCAATGCACTAGACATTCTACATTCTCTCTCCCTTATTCTGTCCACCCCTCTATGAGTTAACCAGTATTCTCAATCGTCCATCACTTTTTTCTGCTAAATCCTGGAATTCCCTGCCTTTGACTTGAACTTTTCAAGAGCAATGTTTCAAGACGCTGATCTTTCAAATTTGGATGATTCTTCTGAGATTTTCTTTAGGACTGGCACCTCAGTTGGCCATTTTTTTTTCGTTCTTTTGTTGCCCTTGGCCAGCTTTCCTCAAGAAAATAAATAATAATAAATAAACAAATAAAAAAAATAAAAAACAACTGACAACCCAGGTCACTTTCTTCTTCACTGCCAACCGTGATGGAAGCATGCGAAATAAAGCACTTCATTGGTTGTTTAAAGGAAAGTAACAGTTAATAGATGTAAATAGAAAACAAAATCATAAACTCATTGCTATACACACTTTGCTTCACACTTACGCATCCATCTACCAACAATTCAGTCTCTTTACGCTTGAAGATAGACAAGGAGCTCACACACACACACACCAAAAAAAAAAAAAAGTAAAAAAGTCCTTATGTTACTACTTGCGAGGAAAGGTAGCCAGGGAACAGACTATCCATACCTATTGTAATGTATTTGTAACTGTAGCTTTTTGCATATACACTGTCTTCCATACAGGTAAGAAATAGTGAGCCGAGAACTTTAAAAGACTCCACAGACTGAAGGTATGGACTGCGGGTTATCCAGGAAGGAGGGAGAGGAAAATCTGTGAGTATGATTATTATTATTATTATTATTATTATTATTATTATTATTATTATTATTATTATTATTGTTGTTGTTGTTGTTGTTGTTGTTGTTGTTGTTGTTGTTGTTGTTGTTGTTGTTGTTGTTGTTGTTGTTGTTGTTGTTGTTGTTGTTGTTGTTGTTGTTGTTGTTGTTGTTGTTGTTGTTGTTGTTGTTGTTGTTGTTGTTGTTGTCTTCCCGATCTATTTTAAATCTGTGAGTATGATTGTTATTATTATCTTTCTCACCTATTTTTACCTTTCCTTTCCTCGTATGTGTCGTCTTTTTCGTCACCTTGGTCAACATTCTTCTTGTTCACCGCTCCCTCATCGTCTTCCTCCTTATCCTCGTATTCTCTCTACTCCTCCTCCTCCTACCATCACCACTACCACTACCACCACCACCACCACCACCACCACCAAGCCTCCCTCATACCTGCCACCACCACCACCACCACCACCTCCTCATAAAAAATCTGTATGGGCTCGAGTCAGGGGCGCGTGGAGGCGGGTTTCAGGCGGCCCTCTGGAATGCCAATGAGGGGTGTAAGGCCTGCGAGGGGGCGCTTCATGTCTGTTATGTCAGATTATCTTCATATCGCAGGTACTCTTTGCCTACTTCTAGCTTATATGGCTTGGCTAGTCTCTCTCTCTCTCTCTCTCTCTCTCTCTCTCTCTCTCTCTCTCTCTCTCTCTCTCTCTCTCTCTCTCTCTCTCTCTCTCTCTCTCTCTCTCTCTCTCTCTCTCTCTCTCTCTCAAGAGTGTTTTTTTCCTGATAGTAATGTAAAAACCTTGTCAATATATCACTTGAGCTGTGAAAACACCCTTAAAAACACGGGTTACTTCAACTAGAGCCTTTTGAAAGTAGTGGAGAAACGCAGAAGTGTTTCAGAATACGGTCCTCTCTCCCTCTCTTTCTCCCTGTCTCCCTCTCGCTCCCTATCTATTTGTCTATCTATATATTGGTTAGTTGCAATAAAGAGGCACAAAAGGAATGTAGTCAATTTAGATTAGATCTCCTTTTTCGTTTTGTTTAGCTTGTTTTTATGGTTCTCAGCCGCGTGTGTGAGGAGCGGGTAAGCTGCATACCAAATGTTACTGTGATTATTTACCGTTATTGTTGTTGATGGTATTGCTGTAGTGGTGGTGGTGGTCGTGGTGGTAGTAGTAGTAGTAGTAGTAATAGTAGTAGTAGTAGTAGTAGTATTTGTAGTTGTAGTAGTAATGGTGGTGGTGGTGGTAGTAGTAGTAGCAGTGGTGGTAGTAGTTGCATTAATGTTATATTACTGATGTGGTGCTGTTTCTTTTTTCATCATCATCTTCTTCTTCTTCTTCTTCTTCTTCTTCTTCTTCTTCTTCTTCTTCTTCTTCTTCTTCTTCTTCTTCTTCTTCTTCTTCTTCTTCTTCTTCTTCTTCTTCTTCTTCTTCTTCTTCTTCTTCTTCTTCTTCTTCTTCTTCTTCTTCTTCTTCTTCTTCTTCTTCTTCTTCTTCTTCTTCTTCTTCTTCTTCTTCTTCTTCTTCTTCTTCTTCTTCTTCTTCTTCTTCTTCTTCTTCTTCTTCTTCTTCTTCTTCTTCTTCTTCTTCTTCTTCTTCTTCTTCTTCTTCTTCTATTATTATTATTATTATCATTATTGTTCTTACCACCATCATCATCATTATCATTATCATCATTACAACTCTTATTACCATTATTATCACTATCACTCCTATTATCACTATAACTCACCATTATCACCACCACCTTCACACTCCACCCCCTTCTACGAACTTTTAATCAGACGGCACGCAACATTTATTATATCAACGCTATGAAACTTCACCCAAACGCGGAGCCAGGAGAGGGTGGTTGCGGCAACTTGTAAAGCTTTCACTCACTGGACACGCCCGGGCTCTTCTTTCTCTGTATTGTTGTGCGCATCTGACCCAACGATTTGCTGGAGTCTTGATATTTTGCTACACCTTTCTACTTGGTTGTGTTCTCGCGGGGCTGAAGGAATTATTAGGGTCAGCAGTTAGTTAGTGTCTAGTCTTGTGTGTGTGTATGTGTTTGTGTCACTTTGTTTACTCATTGGTGCTTTGTCAGTTGGTGTGTTTGTGTGAATAATGATGGTTCTTTTTTTTTTTTCCTTTTTTTCTATGGTTTTATGTAGAGTATTTTTCATCTCTTCCATTCTCTCTCTCTCTCTCTCTCTCTCTCTCTCTCTCTCTCTCTCTCTCTCTCTCTCTCTCTCTCTCTCTCTCTCTCTCTCTCTCTCTCTCTCTCTCTCTCTCTCTCTCTCTCTCTCTCTCTCTCTCTCTCTCTCTCTCTCTCTCTCTCTCTCTCTCTCTCTCTCTCTCTCTCTCTCTCTCTCTCTCTCTCTCTCTCTCTCTCTCTCTCTCTCTCTCTCTCTGCTCTTAATCCTCCTCACTACAAATACTCTTCACCACTCTCCTGGCTGAGAGATTTCAGCGGTTGGGACGCTTCGCCCTCCAAGCTTCACGGTGTCACTGAGCGGCTGTCCTCTCTGTGACCAAAGTTGTGGATGACAATAGTGGCGGCGCTGCGGCTCACAAGGTTGTGGAAGATTGTTTGAACTGTGCACGAGTACGAGTATATATTGTGAAGTGTTTGTGTGTTGATGTGTGGTTTTATTGTTTTTATTAAGAAAATTGTAGAATTGATATTAACCTAAGAAGAGTCCCTTTTGTTTAGCAGATATGGGTGTGAAGAATTAGCATAAAAAAAGATCGAAAAAAAAATAAATAAATAAAAAGGAGAATGTTTAGCGAGTTACTAGGAAAGTGTTGAATTTTACTTCGAATTGTATCTACATTAGTATAAAGAGAGGGTATCTTGGCAAAGTGTAAATACCTTTATAGCATGTGAGTAGAAGAATATAGTGTTGCTTGTATGTTGTTGCTGCTGTGATATTTGCTTGCAGGCTGTGATAAATATTTTTAGAAGGGAATGGTCGGCGGTGTCAATCCAGGAATGCACTGCGATTGCTTTGTGACTCACGCCCTGTGTCTCACTCCCCTATGTCTTGCAAACTACACCAACATTTTATTGGCAGGTAGTGCGGGGACTGAAATAATCCCGCACCGAACAAAACTTTCATCCACAGGACAGAGGAATCGAGCCGCGCTTACTAAATCTTTGTAGCAGAACGAAAAGACTGTCAGATATTTTTAACACTTCCACGGTAGCTGTTCCTCTCGGGCACTGTTCTCTGCTGTTTACTTACGCTGTCCTGACGGAAGACCCGAGTGGTGCAGGTACCCAGACCTCCATATTCTCCCTTCCTCAGCCAACATACCTGGAAACACGAGGAAATCTATATTAATGTTTTGCCCTAGAGGAATTTATTTTGTTACCTGTACTGCCAGAAAGACTATGAAATTTCTATATAAGGCGAATAAAGAACAAACTGACTTATATCCCAGAGCAAGGACTCTTTCTATAAAAATCATGGAAAAAAAAGATATCCCATATTTTATTTTCTATATAGAATGCTGAAGGAAGACTATTTGTGTTGTCTAGTTTAGCGTTGGTCTCCATAAAACGTAAAGAGAAAGAAAGTTTTGTTACTTATTAGTTAAGACTCTTTATAAATGTCAAAGTGGCGAGAAGTAATTTCCAAGTCAAGTCTTTAAAGGCAAAGAAAAGATTGGTATTGTTACTTACCAGATTAAGTCTCTCTCTCTCTCTCTCTCTCTCTCTCTCTCTCTCTCTCTCTCTCTCTCTCTCTCTCTCTCTCTCTCTCTCTCTCTCTCTCTCTCTCTCTCTCTCTCTCTCTCTCTCTCTCTCTCTCTCTCTCTCTCTCTCGTGGTAAAAAGGATTCCTATTTAGTTATCCCCCAATTTGTATTTCTCTATGGTGGCAAAGGGAAGGTAAATATAGCTACCGTCCTCTATAAAGACAAAAGAAGACAAGTTTAGTTACTTCCAGTGTAAATATCTCTCTATAAAAGCAAACGGAAAGCAAATTTAGATACCGCCCTCCATAAAGACAAAGAGATGGCAAGTTTATTTACCTCCAGTGTTAGTCTATAGTGACAAAGAGGAGGCAAGCTTAGTTACCTCCAGTCTCTCTCTACAAAGGCAAAGAAAAGCAAATTTAGTTACCACCCTCTAGAAAGACAAAGAGATGGCAAGTTTATTTACCTCCAGTGTAAGTCTCTCAATAGTGGCAAAGAGGAATCAAGTTTAGCTAACCCCAGTGTAAGTCCCTCTCTATAAAAGCAAAGGGAAAGCAAATTTAATTACTTCTCTCCGTAAAGACGTTGAAAAGTCAAGTTTTGTAACCTTCCTGTTCAATTCTCCGCCAAGGGAGGACTGGCTGAGTCATCCCTCACCAGAAGGCCAAGGCGGCGGGAGTTGGTCGCTACACAAGAGTCAGGTGAGGGCAGGAAGGTGTCTGTGGCTCGTGTGCAAACTAGGCTTAATTGGGAGGTGTTCCTGGTGTCGTTAGCGTCAAGGTCACGGTGTGTGTGTGTGTGTGTGTGTGTGTGTGTGTGTGTGTGTGTGTGTGTGTGTGTGTGTGTGTGTGTGTGTGTGTGTGTTCGGGATATGGATGGTTCAAGTCAGGTGTCTCATTATCATTAACACATTCATTGAGAGAGTAAGAAAGAAAACAGAACTTGAGATATAAAAAAAAAACAGAAAAGAGAGAAAGAGAGAGAGAGAGAGAGAGAGAGAGAGAGAGAGAGAGAGAGAGAGAGAGAGAGAGAGAGAGAGAGAGAGAGAGAGAGAAACGACTCATTAACATCAGTGTGTGTGTGTGTGTGTGTGTGTGTGTGTGTGTGTGTGTGTGTGTTTTCGCAGGTGTGCACAGGCCTTTTCTTTCTTTGCGTCTACGTGGAAGGATCCTGGAGAGAAGATCCTTTCTTTGTGATCCTCTCTTAATTAAGGCTGTGTTTGCCATCCAGATAAGACTAATTAATCCATTCTCCCTCGTGTTACCATCTACACCGCACCATTACCTCTCTCTCTCTCTCTCTCTCTCTCTCTCTCTCTCTCTCTCTCTCTCTCTCTCTCTCTCTCTCTCTCTCTCTCTCTCTCTCTCTCTCTCTCTCTCTCTCTCTCTCTCTCTCTCTCTCTATGCACGTCTTTTGTTCTTGTCACAATTCTATCTCTCATTATCTTACATTTCCCCTCTCACTTTAAATTTCAGCTCTTCACCTCTCACCACCACCACCACCACCACCATCACCACCACCGTCATCATCATCATCATCATCATCACCACCCTTCTCAGCTTTGCGTTTCTCGTGCTCGCCAAGCCTTCATTACCACCTTCTCCTCACCGCCCGCGTCCCCTTCCTTGTCATCTCGGTCCCGGCTTCTCGCTACTCCGTTAACGCTAATTAAGTTTCCCTCGGCAGGCAGGAAGGGCGCCGCTGGTCTCTCCGTCTTGTGCTGTGTTTCGTCTTCTGCTCGTTTTCTTTTCCAGTTCTTTAATTTTTTAGGGAGAACTATTTCACTCCGTTTTCTCTCTGCTTTACCTTCACTCGTATCTCGTTTTCTGTTGCGTCCGTCTGTTGCGTCTGTCTGTCTGTCTGTCTGTCGTTTCTTGCATGTACTTTTGTTTTGTTTACTTGTTTTTTTATCTGATCTTGCACTTCTCCTTCGCTTCAATTTTGTTTCTTTTCGGGAACTCTTTTATTTATTTTCTTCCTTTTGTCTCCTGTTTTTCTCGTCCATGTTTTGGATCTAGTACTATTTTCTTATTCTCCTTTCCTTCTGTTCATGTTTGCATACTTCATTTCACGTTTTCCTTATCCAGTTTTGCTTCTGCTTCTCAATTTATCTTTCATTCTCCCGCACATTTCGTATTTCACTCCTATTTTTTTTTTCGCTCTCCTCTAAACCATCCTCTGTTTACATCCCCATATACCTTTCTGTTCCTCCCTATTCCTTCCTGTTTTCTTCGCACACAGCCACTCAGCGCGCGTCACCACTCGTTACCAGTGACACGAGGGAGGCCAGATTGGGGGAAGGTCGCCTGTTTGTCACAAGGGCCGCTGGGGTGTGAGTCTCTGCGTCTTCGATGGCGTGTGTCGGTGGACGTGGGGCGTATTTCACGGGCCGATCCATTTTCCTTCACCTGTTGATCTCTCCTCTGATCTTCCTTCCCCGTGCCAGAACCCTCGAGGCTTACTGGCAACGCTGCTACGGCTATTGCTTCTGCTACTGCGACTGGTGCTGGAAATTCTGTTGGTTTTATTTCTCTAGGTACTGTTGCTGCTGTTAATGTTACTGTTATTGCCTCCTGCTGTTTTTGTCGTCTTTTTTTTCGTTTTGTTTTGTTTTTTTTCCTTTATGCTACATTTTTTTTGGGGGGCGTTTGTTGTTGTTGTAGTTGTTGTAGTTGTTGTTGTTGCTGTTGCTGTTCTTTTCTTCATCTTTTTTTCTTTTCTTCATTTCTTTTTTTCTTCTTTCTCTTCCTCTTCGTCTTCTTCCTTTTCTTTTTCTCCTCTTCCTCTTTCACAACAACAACAACAACAACAACAACAGCAGCAACAACAACAACAACAACAACAACAACAACAACCACCACCACCACCACCACCACCACCACTACTACTACTACTACTACTACTACTACTACTACTACTACTACTACTACTACCACCACCACCACCACCACCACCACCACCACCACCACCACCACCACCACCACCACCACCACCACCACCACCACCAAAGAACAACACAATAGCACTACCATTAGTAGATTAGAGAAAATTGGGTCTTATATCATATTTTATTTTAGAACGTTTTTTTGCTCGTTGTAGAGGGAAGTAGAAGAGGCGAGGCGGCCATGTGAGTTTCCTTTGTTTTCCTTTATTTTCTTATGTTCCTTTTGGTTTTTGTTGCAGTTCTGTTTTATTATTATTATTATTATTATTATTATTATTATTATTATTATTATTATTATTATTATTATTATTATTATTATTATTATTATTCTCCCATTTCCTTGTTTCACTTTTCCCCTTACTTCTCTGTCTGTCTCTTTGTCTCTTTACAAATTTCTCTCTCTCTCTCTCTCTCTCTCTCTCTCTCTCTCTCTCTCTCTCTCTCTCTCTCTCTCTCTCTCTCTCTCTCTCTCTCTCTCTCTCTCTCTCATTGTTTCCATTTTTCTTTCTTTATTCATTTCTTCCTTTATTTATCTTTATATTTCTTACTTTCCTTATCTCTTTCCTTTCGTCCTTCCTTCCTTCTTTCTTTCTTCTTTTTTCTTTCTTTCCTTTTGTCCACATTTTCTTATTACAATTTAGTGCTTAGCGAAGTAGCGGGACATGTCCAAACTTCACTTCAGGGACAGCAATAGCCAGTAAGGGACGACAGCTACTGACGAAGGGCCAGTTCCCATCTCCGAGGACTGAGTAAATACAGAGGCATACTAGTGACTGCTGAGAAGGAAGAGGAAGAGGAGGAGGAGGAGGAGGAGGAGGAGGAGGAGGAGGAGGGAAAGGACGCGAAGATAGATTAGATTCATGTATATGTTATGTGGAAGAGAGAGCCATTCAGAATCTCTCTCTCTCTCTCTCTCTCTCTCTCTCTCTCTCTCTCTCTCTCTCTCTCTCTCTCTCTCTCTCTCTCTCTCTCTCTCTCTCTCTCGATATGAAAGACTTTTAATTGCTCTTAAAGATTATGTATGAATGTTCTCTATTGCACGACATAATGATGATGATGATGATAATGGTGTGTGTGTGTGTGTGTGTGTGTGTGTGTGTGTGTGTGTGCGATCACTGAGCAATTCCCTTCCCTTTCAACTGTGAAGAATCGACCGAAACGGGACGCTTTGTTGCCTAATACCTACTTGTCTTTTCTCCTCCTCTCTTCCTTCCTTCCTTCCTTCCTTCCTTCCTTCCTTCCTTCCTTCCTTCTCCTTTACTTCCTCTTCTCTTGCTTCTCTTCCGGGTTCAGAGGAGAATTTGCTCGAGTTACCAGTGTGTGTGTATGTGTGTGTGTGTGTGTGTGTGTGTGTGTGTGTGTGTTGGCAGTGAGGATGTCTTGATCTGTAGTATTATATTCTTGTTTTCTTATTGTCTTTCTTTGTCTCCTTGTCTCATGTAATGTTGTGTTTGGTGAGGCTGTGTATATCTCTTTGTCTTTATCATCAAAACTCAGAAGCCTTTGTGTGAGTCTACGTGTGTGTGTGTGTGTGTGTGTGTGTGTGTGTGTGTGTGTAGTACTCCTATATCTCCAATGATATTTAGTCCTAATTCCTCCTCGTCGGGGAATGGTCAGTCCTGATTCCCTACTCAAGCCCCCAGATCTGTGGCTTCCCGCGGCCTCTTCCTCTCGCTGCCTCCCTTGATAGCTGTCCTGGCCGCCTCCTTCACGACGCCTTGCTCCTTCACTCCCCTCGTCCCTTGTCCCTTGTCCCTGCTCCTCCTTTTACCCTTTCCTGGTATTTCCTTCTTGCGGCTGAGGGAGAAACTAGCCACCCTACTTCTTATGTCGCGGCACTGCACATAGGTGGCGCTACACACCTCTCGTTACGCCTCTCTATAAAAGCGGAGCATCTGATGATCCGGGCAATTATCGACCTATTTCATTACTATCAATTCTGTCCAAGATTCTTGAAAAGGTAATAGCCACGCAGTTAACAAACTTCTTGGAGTCAAATAACTTGATTAATTGTACACAACATGGATTTAGACCTAACTTATCAACCATCACGGCTCTAACTAAAGTTACAAATACTATTTACGAAAACATGGACAGTAAGAAGATATCCTTACTTGCTTTGTGTGACTTGTCGAAAGCTTTCGATAGTGTCAGCCACAACATTTTATTGGATAAGATGTACGAAATGGGAATTGACTCATTCTTGTTTAGTCATTATTTAAGCAATAGAACGCAATCAGTTCGTGTTGGAGACAATGTATCCTTAAAGCTGAACGTAAGTTTTGGCGTTCCTCAGGGATCTATTTTAGGCCCTATATTATTTACTATATATGTCAATGACCTCAGCACACAAGTAAAAGACTGCTCCCTAGTGCAATATGCAGACGACACACAAATTATACTTTCAAACTCAGTTGAAAACTTGCCTGATCTCATAAGAAAAACTGAAGAAACTTTAGAAAAAATTAAAAGATACTTTAATAGAAATGGTTTATTACTTAACATGAATAAAACTCAGTGCATGTTCATTGGTAGCAGGAATTTACTTTCTAGAATACCCAATGATACTGTGATACACGCTGGTGACACATGCATCCAACCCTGTGACTCCTTGAAAAATTTGGGTGTATTCTTTGATAAACATATGCTCTTCGACACACACATAACTGAGACGACTAAAAAAGCCTTCGGAGTACTGATGTTCATCAATAGAATAAAAGAGCTTTTTAGCAGTAAGGCCAGAAAAATTGTTATTCAAACACTTGTCCTTAGCGTTATTAACTATGGCATGATGATATGGGGCTCTGCCAATAAAACTCAGCAAAAGAGAGTGCAAAAACTGTATAATTTTTCGGCAAAAGTGGCTGGAGGAGGAAGATCAAGGTATGATCATGCTTCTCCAATACTAGATGAATTAAGATGGCTAAATGTTAACAAAAGGATTCAATATGAACAGTGCATATTTATGTATAATATTATCTATAATAAGTTCCCTAATTGGTTATTCACCATCCCAGCCGTGAGTCAGGTCAGTCAAAGAAGCACGAGGCAACAACACAATTTCCATATACCAAGAACCAACACGAACTACGGCCAAAGATTAATGTCTGTTAAAGGACCACGAGTGTGGAATGCCTTGCCCCCAGATATTAAAATTACGACAAATGCTCAAACATTTAAGACAAGCCTCAAACGTCACATGTTGTACCATGATCTTCCTCTTGGATTTTAATTACAATATAGAATAGATACATAGCTTTTAATTTACTTAGTTTATGTTACTTTTAGAAATTTTAACTGCTTGATAATTCTATCTTATGTGTTATTTTTATATTCTTATTGTTTGATTTTTTGCTGCCAGTTGTATGACTTGCATCTTATTGGAAGAATTAGTAGGTATGATTTTCTTTTATATGTATATACACTCTTTATGGAAGAACAACCATTGTAATAATGGAAAATGACAATAAATTCTTCTTAAATTCAACTTCTGCTAATGGATATGGGAGCCACCTTTACCTTTACTCTTTCTTGCCTCTCTTACCTGCTTATTGTGGCAGGTAGCATGACAGGTCTACCTGGTCTAGTGACGAGGGTGTTATGTTTATTGTCTTCATCACGACTTTGTTTTCTCTGTCCCATGTCCAGCTTTGCCCCTTCCATTCCCTTCCCCTGCATTACTTTATTTATTTATTTATTTATTTATTTATTTTTTATCTTTCCCTGGTGATTTTTATGAAACACCTGAGAGTTAGTGAATGGGTAGCTATGTGTATTGTCCTCATTATGTCCCTACTTCCCTTTCTCATGTCCATCTTTGCTGCCTTCTTTCACCCTTTCACGTTTCCTAGTTGATTATTATAAAACACGACGGTTAGTGAATGGGTAGCTTTGTTTACTGTCTTCATTATGACCACATCTCTCTTTTCCATGTCTATCATTGCCCCTTCCTTCACCCTCTCCTACTCATCTATACTTTCCTTATTAAATGCAGTAGAACATGTCACAGGTCAGACTTAGTTACTGGGCAGCTTCGAGTACTGTCTTCCTCGTAACACTTGACTTTCCTGAAGAAGTAAATCTTTGTTTTTGCCCAAATCATGGCACTCTCCATGTCAGAAGTATATATTGAATTCCCAGCACCCTCCAAGGTGTAAATCTTATCACCTCGCCCTCGCTTTCCTATTCCCAATACAACAATGGCGAGACAAAAGTGGCAAGTGGGAGTCCCGCCAATCCTCTGTGGACGAGACTTGGAAATGGAGAGAGTGATGAGACGAACTTGTTGTTGGATGGCAATGAGTCACTGTAACATCCCTCACCCAAAAAATTAAAGAAGAAACTGAACAAACAGCATACGTAAAAAAAAATATATATATAATAATAATAAATAAAAATAATAAAATAAAAAAAATAATCACATCATCTTTCACATTCATTTATCATCACCACTTCCCTGTCTTCCTCCTTTTTTCCCATTCCCTGCCTGGCGTGAAGACTCCATCCCGCCCCATCCTTCCCTATCCACACAAACGCTTCAGTTTCATAAAAAAAAAAAAAGACTAAATAGTTTGCATCGTCCGTCACATGTTTGTCATACGCCGCGTCGCGCCTCGCCAGGAGTTCTCCCATAGTTTGGGTGTGCAGCATTTTTAGGAAGTTTCAGAGCCAACCAACACAGAGTACAGATTCTGCTTTGCTGGTCCACGTGTCAGCTTCCTTATCTCTTCCATCTCCCTTCGTTGTCTCCGGTTTGTACCATCCGCTGTACTGTCCGTCTGCCGGCGCTCCTTTCTGCTTTTCCTTTTGAGTTTTCTGTTTTGTGTCCGTCTTCCTCTTCATCTTTCGTATCCCATTTCTGTTTTCTTCGTCTTTTTTCCTTCTTTTGACGTTACTTCTTTTCTTTTCGCCTCGTTTGCTTCCTCCTACTCATCCTTGTCCTCGTCTTCGTCTTCTTTTTTCTCCTCTTCTTCCTCCTCCTCACTTGTCACCCCTCACGCGGCCGCCCATCACATAGACAGTCCACAAAAGAAGAGAGAGATTTGCAGGCCAAAGCGGGACACGAGACACACGAGGGCGAGACCAAGTCTGCAAGTTATGACTATTGGTGCCTCCGAGTGACGTGTTTGTTCCTTCCTGCCCCTAAAGTCACTCGTCACCCACCGGCTCATGTCACACGGGATCGTCATTGAAGGTCTGTTTATCTGTGTTTGTTTTCTGTTTTTATCTTCCTGTTTCCTGATTATTTATTTGAATGTTATCTTGTCACCCATTTCTTGTTATTGTTACTTAAGGTCTTTGGTTTAGTTAATATTTTTTTTATTTTTTTTCAGTTTTATTTGTTTAGCTATATTTTTATTTATTTTTTTTTTATTTAATGCCTCGTGTACTTTATAATGCCATGCAGAGGTGTGGCAGTAGTCTGGCTCCTGATATTCTGATCCCTTATACTTTGTCGCCTCTGTAGTGCCACGCTGAGATAGTAATTATCGACACTATAAACTCTTTTTCTTTCTTTTCTCTATTTCCCATAGATTTTTCACGCTTCTTACGTCTTAAAATTCCGCTTGCTATCATTATACTTCTGATCTCCAATTGGTGTTCTTCTTCCTCTTCCTTCTCCTCCTGTCCTGTATCTCTTGCTTCATATTATGCAGTGTGGTAGACCTCTAACAACCTCGTGGGGACCAGCACTTGTGTTGCTGTTTGTTTTTCGTTTGTGATCTTTTGTAATTGTTTTCCACCACCTTTCTTTCTTAAAATTCCGCTTTCTATTACTACACTTCTGATCTCTAATTGGTCTTCTCTCTGTTAACTTTCTACCATCTGTAATACCGTTGTCTCCTTCCTGTTTGTTTGAGCCCTGCCGTCTTCTTCCCACTGTCATGCCATAGTCTGTACACTCTTACTCTGATCCCTCCCTCCCTCTATCTCCTACCATGCCATAATCTTCTGTTACTCTGATTCCTGCCACTCTCTACTCCCTGTCACGCCATAGTCTAGTCACTCTTACTCTGATCCCTCCCACCGTCTATCCCCTATCATGCCATAATCTTCTGTTACTCTGATTCTTACCACCTGTACTCCCTGTCATGTCATAGTCTAGTCACTCTATCTGTGATCCCTGCCACCGTCCACATTTCACCCTTGCTGCGCCCCGCCATCTTGGCTTACACCCTTTTAGCCAGCAGCCCGATACTTCACGTCTTGTTGATCTACACACTATTTTTCCCTCCTGTCCTATTATTGTCACACCTTGTTACCCACACCCTATTACGTCCACATCACCTTACATCACACCCTTTTAAGTCACACGCTGTTATCCACCTGCCTTTATGACCAAACCAGATGCCCCACCCAGCCCCCATCCAGCCCCCACCCAGCTCCAGTCTTCCCCCAGCCAGCCTGCTCCCTGATTTTGCTCCGTCCCTACCTGGCCTCCCGCTGCCTCCATGCAGGTCCATAAAGGGAGAGGGAGGAGGGGAGAGGGAAGGAATAAGGGATATGGAAGAGGAAAAGCAGAGAGAGAGAGAGAGAGAGAGAGAGAGAGAGAGAGAGAGAGAGAGAGAGAGAGAGAGAGAGATAGGGGTGGGAGGATGAGAAAGGAGAGAGCAGTGAGGGAGGAGGGAAGGATAAGGTAGGAATGGGGAGGAAGGAAGGACCAGGAAGGAGAGGAGGGAGAGGTAGGGATGGGGAGGGAGGAATAGCAAAGAATGAATAGCGAGGGAGAAAGGGAGGAGGTAGAGATAGGGAGGAAGGATGGAGGGGGAGATAGGGATGGGGAGGGAGGAACAGCAAGGGAGGAAAGGAGGGAGAGGTAGGTAGGAAGGAAGGAGGTAGAGATAAGAAGATAGGAAGGAGGGAGAAGTAGGAATGGAGAGGAAGAATCAGGGAGGAAAAGAGGAAAAGGTAGGGATGGGGAGGGAGGAAGAGCAAGGGAAGAGAAGGGAGGAGGGAAGGAGGGATAGGTAGGGATGGGGAGGGAGAAAGGAGGGAGAAACAGCAAGGAAGGAAGGAGAGGTAGGATGAGGGGGAGGAAGAGCAAGGGAGGAAAGGAGGTAGAGTTAGGCCTGGGGAGGGAAGGAGGGGGAGGTGCAAGGTAACAAATGATGCCACGCGTTCATAGTGATCGACACACGCTGTAATGGTGCGCAGGGTTGGGTTACATTATTTATACTCCCTTAGAGAGAGAGAGAGAGAGAGAGAGAGAGAGAGAGAGAGAGAGAGAGAGAGAGAGAGAGAGAGAGAGAATTAATATGCTTTTCTGTCTGTACTCTGAAAGTCAACAAAACTCAATCCAATATTCTCTGGTGAGCGGAAGTGGTTGTCCCTGACGGGCGCTGGCAGCGGGCGGCGGTGACGTCCGGAACAATGAAGGGGGTGGGGTAGTGGACGTTGTTGGGGGAAGGGGGAAGTGACAGAGGACCGAGCGGGGTGCGGAGGAGTTGGGCGGTAAGGGGGAGAGAGAGAGAGAGAGAGAGAGAGAGAGAGAGAGAGAGAGAGAGAGAGAGAGAGAGAGAGAGAGAGAGAGAGAGAGTACCGGGCAGGGCGTAAGGTGGGGCGGGACCTCCAGTGCCAGGAGGCGAAAGAGTCAAACGTTAGAAATATTTCCTTTGTATCTGTTTCTTCCAGGCGCGTGGCCCGTGGCGGCGCTGCTGGCTGTAGTAATGCCTGGCAGTGCCACGCGGGACAGCCTGCCAGCGTGGAAAACTTACCAAATACCTCACGTGTATCCCGCGTTTTACACTAGAGATTTAAGTATATTTTCTTTAATCATTGAGGAAAGTTAGATTAAAACTGCATCAAATTTTATGTTTCTGGATTCTTCAAGAGCGCGACCATTTTTCCCTTCCTCGTCTCCTTTGTCTCCCCTTTGTGCGAGGCTGAGGCCTGGCGGAGAGCGAGGCTGGCGGAGAGCGAGGCTGGCGGAGGGCCTCGAGTTGAAAGCTGAAGACTCCCTGAACATCTGGCGGGAGATTAGGTCCGTGTACCCGAGCGGCTCGTCCTTCAAGAACCTCAGACTTAATTGCTGGCGACGGGCGAGGCATTACGACGCGCTGATGCGGAGACCAAGTGTGCGGTAACTTTGTCGCCGAGGGAGGACTGTACAAGACTAAAAAGGTTAATCCAGACATTGCTAATATGTACTATAAGCATCTGTTTCTTTAGATACATACACCTGATCACTTGTAATTAACACACATACTCTGCGCTGGATTTTTTATTTTTTTTTTTTTGTATGTCAGAGAGGCATTAGCTGTGGGCAACGATAGGAGCAAGAAAAAAAAAAGACCCGCTGAGGTGCCATTCCCAAAAGAAAAATCAAAATGCTCATCCAAAGTTGGGGAATAAGTGTTAGTGATGAGTCAGTAGGGAGCTTTAAAAGATTAGACAAAATTATGGATGGAGATGATAATGGGAACAGGTAGGTGTGTTTCATAGAGGAACTGCCACGGGTAGGCCTGATGGTTCCCTGCAAAGTCCCTTATTTTCGTATGTTCTTAAATAACACGGCAGAGGTTGCAGTTTGGCGGGGCACAGAGGGCGGCAGAGACGTGGTGTTGTGAGTGGCGAGATTAACACGTCACGCCGCTAATGGAACACGGGAAGACCGGCGTGTTCTGGTCCGCTAAGGGTCTCCTCTCCCCCGAGCCCCCACTACCCCGCCCCGGCCCTCCCCTCCCCGTCTCTTCTCCCGAACCCCCACTACACCGCCCAGCCCCGCCCCTCCCCGTCTCCTCTCCCGAATCCCACTACCCCGCCACGCCCCGCTCCTCCCCGTCTCTCTCCCGAGCTCCCACTAACCTGCCCCCCCCACCCCGTTTCCTCTCCCGAGCCCCCACTATCCCGCCCCGCCCCGCCCCACCCCGCTGTGGTCTTGTTCCCGACAACACTCACACACGCACGGGCTGAGAAGAGTGTATGGCATGGTTTGGCTGCACAACACACACACACACACACACACACACACACACACACACACACACACACACACACACACACACACACTCTCTCTCTCTCTCTCTCTCTCTCTCTCTCTCTCTCTCTCTCTCTCTCTCTCTCTCTCTCTCTCTCTCTCTCTCTCTCTCTCTCTCTCTCTCTCTCTCTCTCTCTCTCTCTCTCAATTTTCCCCGTCTCGCTGCCCGGCATTAATTAAGAAAGGAAGGACCATTTAAATGAATAATTAATCGCCCTTGTTGGCTGAAGCGGAGGACGTATTGTGTGGTAATGAGGCGATGGAATGTCGGCGCCGTTTTAACGCCACGGATCCGATTTGGTGTAATCAAGCTGGCGAGTTAAATACGGGGAAGAGAAATATATTCGTTGGTTTTTTTTTATTTTTTTTTTATTTTACCGATTTTCTTCCTCGTCTCTATATTACCTGCATATGTGTGTGTGTGTGTGTGTGTGTGTGTGTGTGTGTGTGTGTGTGTGTGTGTGTGTGTGTGTGTGTGTGTGTGTGTGTGTGCGCGCGCTTGATTGTCCTTAATTACCGCAGCGCAGGTGAAGGTTACGTGCAATTGCGCCACGTAATGATGAGATAAAGACGAGTAAATTTCATGTCTGTAAATAGAGATGAATATTATAGACTAATGAATTGCTTTGTACTTAGTTTTACTTGAAGAGCTCCGCGAATACCAAGGAAAACTGCAGCTTGTTATGGGTAGTAATGGTTGCAAGGTGCTGATTTGTTTTGTCTGAGAGATTTTTACCATGGCATTAACTGTGGGCGTTTGTTAACCTTTATA
>NC_087174.1:21138107-21143107 GCF_035594125.1 Scylla paramamosain | reverse complement strand
CTACTACTACTACTACTGCTACTGCTACTACTACTACTACTACTACTACTACTACTACTACTACTGCTGCTACTGTTACTACTGCTACTGCTACTACTGTTACTAGTGCTACTACTACTACTACTACTACTACTACTACTACTACTACTACTACTACTACTACTACTACTACTACTACTACTACTTGTACTACTATTACTTCTGTTGCTGCTGCTGGTGCTGTTGCTACTACTACTACTACTACTACTACTACTACTATAAATACCAATACTAATAATAAAAACCACAAACATCATATTATCTTTACTAAAAGAAGTCCCCCTATTTCTGTAATCCTTTTCGTAACCCTCAGTAAACAAGACACTCGCTATTTCCTTGTCCTTCCCTGAACTTATGAGCCTCCAGTGCCTTGCTTGTCTTCCGCCGTGATTGTGGAGGCAAGGAAAGCACAGGCCACGTTTTCTCTCCTGAACGAACTGCCCTGGGCGTGGCCGCTGTTCTCGCCCGCTCAAACTCCATCTCTTTTTTTTAAGTCGCTTTCCCGAAGTGCGCGTGGGTTGTGGTGTGGCAGAGTAAGAGGTGCAAATCTGTGTGTGTGTGTGTGTGTGTGTGTGTGTGTGTGTGTGTGTGTGTGTGTGTGTGTGTGTGTGTGTGTGTGTGTGTGTGTGTGTGTGTGTGTGTGTGTGGAGCGGCGCTGTATTCTTATTTGTGAAAGTATGTAAATTTCTCGCCGCCATCGCCACCAGAACAATAACAACAGTAGCCACGGAAACTGCATTAATTGTTTCGGTCTTCCACTCTTTTTTATTTGTTTGTTTAAGAGTTATTTATTTATTTTTTTTTTCATTTTTTCTCTTACCCCTGACTGGTCTCCCTGACAAATAAAAACAATTGCAGCAACAACAACAAAAACAACAACAACAACAACAACAACAACAACAACAGAAGCAGCAAGAATAATAAAGATTCATCCATATTGAGCTATTTCATTTAGCGGACGGAGAGAGAGAGAGAGAGAGAGAGAGAGAGAGAGAGAGAGAGAGAGAGAGAGAGAGAGAGAGAGAGAGAGAGAGAGAGAGAGAGAGAGAGAGAGAGAGAGAGAGAGAGAGAGAGAGAGAGAGAGAGAGAGAGAGAGAGAGAGAGAGAGAGAGACATACCAAGCACTCAAATCGTTCCCAACAAGCAAGAATTAGCAGCAGATTACAATGCCTTATATATCATTTTTATTATAATTTCCGTGTTATCATTTTCTGTATTTTTCCAATGCTGCATGTTGTCTTTTCTTTTCTTGGTCAAATTCTCCTCCTCCTCCTCTCCTCCTCCTGCTCCTCCTCCTCCTCCTCCTCCTCCTCCTCCGATATCGACGCCCGCCTCTCGCATCGCGGAATCTGCATGACTGACTAACCTCGCCAGGGACTCGTCGGGAATTCTGAACGCAATTTTTCTTTCTGAGTTAAAAACGAATTGATCACTTCAGGACGCATTGTGGTGACCGCGCGGCGCATCAGCGAAGGAGGGAGGGGAGGGAGGGAGGGAGTGAGGGAGGGACACTATCAGTTTCCGCATCAAATATAAAAAAAGAAAAAAAAACTCATAATGAGAGAATCTACGTGTTTTTCCAGTAGAACTCTTAAAAGATTAAAGACAAAGGATAAAAATAGGTAAGCAATTGGTGAATGCCGTAATAAAGATTATACTATGATGATTTTCTTTTCTTTTGTACTTAAACTTTACACACTTAAGGGGAATAAAATGACTTTTTTTGTTGCTCTTATCTCTGGTTTGCAATGTCTATGAGGCGTAGGACGGTGCGGACTTGGGTTGTAACACTTTGGGAACCGTTACCCTAAGAGGATGCCCTTCCTAACCTCAGACAGTGGCCAGGATTCCAACCCGTGGCCCTAAGTACCCCTCAGCCATCAGCGCGCTGTACCACTACACCACGGTGGCTTCCGGAAATAAAGTAGCAGTGAAATCTTAAAGAAAGAAATTATGTTAAGCTAAAAACGATCTCTGTCATTTCTCATTTTTAAAGTTGCTTTTTTTTAAATCTTTACTACACAAGGGACAGAAATATATAGTAATGATCTGTTCCTCTTTTCATTTCCCCTCTTTGTTTATTTTCTGTCTTATCTACACTGGAGCTTCATCGGTTCCTGGAAGACCTCGCCACTTCAGAGCCGCGCTGGAAATACGCCTTACCAGGAACCCAGTGCTTTCAGAATAATTTAATGGTTATCTGTTAATTTAGCGTGTTGTTTTCGTGGTTTTCCTATGTGGCGGTGATGTGCCTTTGTGCGGGATCTTGTCTGTCATGTGTGTGTGTGTGTGTGTGTGTGTGTGTGTGTGTGTGTTCTTTGGTTCTTTGTCTTGTATGGTAGTAGAAGTAGTAGTAGTACCTAGTAGAAGTGGTGGTGGTGGTGGTGGCAATGGTGATGGTGGTAGTAATAATTGTTGTTCTCGTTACTACTACTTATACTTTTATTGCTATGTACTACTACTACTACTACTACTACTACTACTACTACTACTACTACTACTACTACTACTACTACTACTACTACTACTACTACTACTACTACTACTACTACTACTACTACTACTACCTACCACCACTACCATCACCACCACCTGTACCACCACAGCAACAAACAACTGGCACAAATAAAAGCAACACACAAACAAACACACATACCGAAGCAATGCCACACGCCCCTCAACGCCCCTCACCCTCCACCTTTCCACACCCCAATCAATCATCGGAAACGGGGAGACTGAATGGAAAACAAACGCATAAAGCAAAGAAGAGAGGCAGACGCGAGACACCGGGACAGAGGCCAGACCCCAAAGACGGAGGTAGCGCTTTGCTGGTCCGGGCCGAGCTGGGCCACCGTGTTTCCGGCTCACTTGCTTGCTTGCAGGGAGGGAGAGTGGGGGGAGAATGCCGGGGAGGAGTGTTGAGTTCGATTCCCCTCTCTCTATCCCTCTCCTCTCTTCTCCTCTCCTCTCTCTCTTGTCTTGTCTTCTCTTTTTTTCCCTCTCTCCTCTCCTCTCCTCTGATCTCCTCTCCTCTCCTCTCCTCTCCTCTCCTCTCCTCTCCTCTCCTCTCCTCTCTCTTCTTCCTTTTCTTCTCTCCTCTCCTCTCCTTTCCTTTCCTTTCCTTTCCTTTCCTTTCTTTTCTTTTCTTTTCTTTTCTTTTCTTTTCTTTCTTTCCTTTCCTCTCCTCTCCTCTCCTCTCCTCTCCTCTCCTCTCCTCTCCTCCCTGCAGTCCTCCTCCGCTCTTCTACATACCTTTCCATTCCTCCTTCTCTTGCACTTTTCTTCCTGTTCTCCTCTCCTCTTCTCTTATCTTTTTTTCATCCTCCTTTCATTCTTCCTGCTTTTTTTTTTGCACTCTTCTTCCTATTCTCCTGTCTTGTCCCTGCAGTCCTCCGCATTCCTTTCATTTTTCTCCTTTTCTTCCACTCTTCTTCCTGTTCCCCCCTCTCCTCTCTCCCGCTAGCAGTCCTCCTCCACTCTCCTTCCTATTTTTCTCTCCTGTCTTTCCCTACTATTTTTTATTATTCGTGTTCCTATATATCTCTTTATTCTTCCTTCTCTTGTACTTTCTTTTCTTATTTTCCTTCACTATCCTCGCTTTCCGCCGTGCAGTGGTTCCTAGTCTGCACTTGTTGAGGCGGCTGCGGCGGCTGCACCTTCCCCTTGCCTCTTCTTCTTCCCTCTCTCGTCCCTTCTTTCATTCTGGGCTGTGGACGCCTCTCCCGCTGCAGTCTTTATGATGATTTGTGCCACTGTTTTCACCATCCACTAGAGGAGGAACGTAGCGACAACACAACCAGCAGGAGAAAAAGTGACCAGGGTGTCTTCGTGTCCTCAGTGGCTTGTCTCTCGTCATTATCGGTGGTTGTGTTATTTGAATGCAGTCTTTTCATGGTTGGTCGTTAGTTCTTGATTTCCTGCGATGTGAGATGCTGTAAATCTGTTCCCGTTGGCTGGTGTTGGTGTGAGTCGTGCCGTGTCGCGCCTCCGCCGGGTTGTTCTTGACGTCAGCCTCCCACGCCCGGCCTTGCGGTGTGTATGTACGAGTATGTAGGCGCGCCACAGTCTCTCTCCTCTCTCTCTCTCTCTCTCTCTCTCTCTCTCTCTCTCTCTCTCTCTCTCTCTCTCTCTCTCTCTCTCTCTCTCTCTCTCTCTCTTAACCCATGCCCAAAGCGATCACGTCCTTGAGGCTTATGTTTGGGAACCCTGAGCTGCAAAGGATTTCCCTCCAGAGTCATAAGTTGTGTTCCTCGCCGCCACTCCCACACACACACACACACACACACACACACACACACACACACACACACACACACACACACACACACACACACACACACACACACACACACACACACACACACGTCGCGCCGGCCTCCCATCCTCTCCTCAACATCCGCCGCACGTTCCTCTCCTTCTTCGTATCCATTTCCTCTATTCAAAGAAATTTCGGCTTGAATTACAGCCGCATCCTTCATGGCGTGTATAAGCTATTCATCCGCTTTATTTATTATTCTGTACGCCGTGTTTATCTTTCCCTGGGAAGGGTCACTGATGGGGAGCCAGAGTCCTTGCCAGACACGACCGAGGCGCGTCCTTTAAGCTTCCTCTCTTACCTCTCATTATTATTCCCGAGGTGATTAAGATGGAGAAAGCAATCTTCCCTGAATGCTGAAACTTCCCGATCCGAGGCGAGGGGGCGGAACGGCGCTCATGGAAAGTTACGGGAACGACCTTGCAGAGTCCTTTGAATGGGAAGTTCACAGAGGAGAGGTTCATGGCGCGAGGATCCTGCTGCGGCGTGAGTTACGGACGCAGCGATCTCACAACAGAGACGCTCATGCGGGGAAATGGTGCCGCGAGACTAAGACGAGGCAAAGCGCAGGCGAGATTACCATGTCTATCTGTGACTTTACGTGATAGTGGGGAGTTTTCTATGGAGAGTGTGTGATAGTCTTCCT